>NW_024962252.1:22445601-22473167 GCF_019238085.1 Lagopus leucura
GGGAAGGGAAGGGAAGGGAAGGGAAGGGAAGGGAAGGGAAGGGAAGGGAAGGGAAGGGAAGGGAAAAAGGGAAGGGAAGGGAATAAGGGAAGGGAAGGGAATAAGGGAAGGGGAGGGGAGGGGAGGGAAAAAGTGAAGGGAAGGAAAAGAAACATGAAAAAAAAAGTGAGACCAAACTGTGGGCTCAAGGAATGACACTCACAACAATCATGAAGAATTCATCAGATTCATTGCATTAATTATTATGATGAAACATTATTTCTTCTGATTGTCACAGTGTCATGGCAAACTCTGAGCAGGAAATAAAGTCAAGATTCTTGAAAATAAAAGCCTAACGCAATGGAAGATAGAAGTAAGTTTGTGCTACCCTATGTGCCTGAGCTTAGGATGCATTCTCATATTAGTTGCTTCAGACTATGGGCAGGTAAAAAAAATCACTCAAGGTTTCTTGTTGTGGCAGGTCTTCTACTGGTCTCTTTAAAGTGAGTTCTGTGCTGATGAAATTAATTGAAGTTGTGGAGAAGTTCCCTTCCATTCCCCCCATGTACACAAGCTCCAGGCTGTTCCTATTGGGATTTGACTACTGTTGGGATTTGATTCAGTGGTTGTACTGAAGCATGGAAAAGCTCAAGTGGGAGGGGCCCTCTGAAGGCCAACTCGTTCAGCCCTCCTGATCAAGCACAGGGCCATGTCCAGATGGTTTTTGAAGATCTCCAAGGAGACTACAAGCCCTGTGGGCCACTTGTGCCACTGCTCCATCTCTCACAACCACTTCAAAAAGTAGTTTGCAAGGTGCTTAAGACTTTAGCTAAAGAAAGTTTCTACGAGCAGTATTGTGGCACTAACACCTCAGGAATTTTTCTTTTTCTGTTGGTTTTACAGTGATCTTATTATCCCTTCTGCTCACGACCTCCCATTTCAGTGTGGCTGATCACATGGGCCTATTGGCAGTGCAGGGCCATAATGCAGATTCTACTCCCAGATTAGCAGCAACCTGTGGCCTGACTGCAATTAGCTGGCAGGATGATGTTTCTTTACTGCCTAGTGTTTAAATGAACTGAAAATCAAACCCCTGTTTTTCCTGGTTCTTTTCCAAATCACACACTAAGGTACAATTTGCCTCATCAAATATTAAAACAGATGTTGGTAAAAGCAGATAAGTCTGAGTCAGATTTGACATGCAAATAGTCATGAACTTGTAGTTTGGGCTCTTCTCAGAAACAGAGGAGGAAGCACTGAACACTTCGTGTGCATGAGATGGGGGTAAGAGGGGTTACAGTGCCTTAGCAAGATCCTTCCCTTATTTTAGCAGCCCAGTGAACCCTTTCTATCTGTGGTCAGATGTAGATGAGCTAGTCACTGTATATTAGCAGATGCCCAGTAGGGCATGGAGAGATAAGGTCCTGCAGAAACACCCTTATGCCAAGAAGCTGCAGTTTAATGTTCCCAGCATAATGTGGCAGCTGAAAGGTTGGGTTGGGGATCTCCAGAAATATCCATTGGGGTGCAGGAATAAAATATATTTTACACCATTAGCATAACAAAATTAAATGCTTTAGATAAATTACTTCATCTATTCCCTTGCTTGGTTGGCAGTGTTGGGCCTGATGCATCCCAGGGTACAGTTGGCTCTTTTGGCTGCCAAAGCACACTACTGACTCAGATTCAACTTGCCATCACCCCAGAACATGCAGACCCTTTTCCATGGGGCTGCTTTCCCACCTTGTCCCCCAGTCTGTATATAGAGCCAGTGTTGCCCTGTCCAAAGTACAGATCCTAGCACTTGCTCTTGTCCAACTTCATATGGTCAGTATTACACTGGTAGTAGAATCATAGAATCATAGAATCACTAAGGTTGGAAAAGACCTAAAAGATCACCCAGTCCAACCGTTCACCTATTCCCAATAGTTCCTACTAAACCATGTCCCTCAACACAACATCCAGTCTTTCCTTGAACACCCCCAGGGTCGGTGATTCCACCACCTCCCTGGGCAGTCCATTCCAGTGCCTGACCACCCTTTCTGAAAAGTAATACTTTTACATATGAAGTACATTCATATAATTTATAAATAAATAAATATCCATGTACTGTGGGAGCATGCTTCAGTTATTTTTACTGTAGAGGAGTTCACAGATAGTAATCCTTTGAATTTAGAAGTCTTCTGTTGTACATCTGTAACACTTACAGGTTACGTTCCAGAGCTGGCCCCCCAAAATAGATGCCTTCTGCATGCCCACAGGAGCCATCAGCCCACATGAGAGTGGGGAGTGGGGGACGACATGGTCCTGCAGGGAAAGGCAGTGTCTCCAAGCAAGTACCATGTTGTCCCCATCTCCCAACATGTAACACCCACAGTGACCCACATTCCATGTCCCCCATCCAGGGTGCAGGTGCTTTTCTCTTTCTGCAGCTGCCCATAAAACTGCCAGAATGCTGTTGTCTGTTACAGCTTGGTATCTACACTGAAAACAAAAGAGAAAAGTCAGAAGGAACATGCTATTACAATGAAATAATTAATACAGATATACAATGGAGATAACAGCACCTTGGTGCTACCCACTTTGTGGAACATAGGTATAACAATGAGAAAAACTGTTGGGTTTTTGTTTCTTGGGAACAACATCCTGCTTCACTGCGACCTTCACAGCTGACTTAATAAGCCAAGTATCTTTTCATGAAAACAGCTTCTTACTTTTCACGCTAGAGAATACACTGCCTTATCACTTACTATAATTCTGATTATGAAACAGTTGTTTTCATGAGCCTCACTTCTCTGTTGCTTGGAGCCAGCAGAAATCTCCTCCTTTTTCTTTTTTTTCAGGCTGCTACTTCCTCATGCTTCTGCTCCTTCACCAATAACACTGCAGGTGAAGGTTATGTCTTACAGAAAACCTCTTTGATCATGTTCTAATGATTGTTTTTCAAATCCTTGTCATATTCTCTTTCCCTTATTATTGACAAACAATGTGGGTATCCTTAGAATGTGACTTGCAAGGAGTGTTTTGAAAGGTCTGTTATGATGCATTTTAAAATAATTGTCAGGTATTATCAAAATTAAGAATCAGTAACAAATATGTTGTGCCCAACAAAAAAATCTGTAAAATACACTTATTCATAACTGAACACATTTAGTATCATGCTGCAGTCTTTCATGGTTAAATAAGATATGTCTCCACACAGTGGCCCTAACTGACTTTCCTATTGCCAAAACAGCTGTGTCTGCTTATGCAAAGAGATGGAGGCAGAAAAGCCAGGCGAGCTGAGGTAATGGGGTTGAATGAGGGAGCAAGATCTCAACTGTAGCCTCCCTTCTGTTTCCCTCTGAAAACCCAAGAACTCTGGAGAAAGATATTCTAGGAAAATATGCTTAAAAATCTGTATACGCTGTTAGCTGCAGAGGTCAGGCACGTATTTCATAAACAAGAAGGTCAGTGCAGATTCCTCCTTTGGTCTAACGTTTGTTATTCAAGATATCTTTCCCTAGGGGTGATAAAGTCTGATGGTACAGCTTCAAGGGAGTAAAATAGCTCTAGGATGGGATGCTAGTGACACTAAGAGTTGTCATTGGTTTGAATCCTGATGGTTTCACAGAATCACAGAATCACAGAATGGCCTGGGTTGGAAGAGACCTCAAGGATCATGAATCTCCAACCACATCACGACAGGCAGGGCCACCACATTTAATACTAGACCAGGCTGCCCAGGGCCCCATCCAACCTGGCCTTGAACACCAGGTTTTCTTGGGTGGAACAAAGCCTTTAAAAATAGTCATACACATTGCCTATGAGTGTTCATTGTGGTCACCAACTTCTATTTCCTTCCAAACCTGATGCTTTTATCACGCTCCCCAAATCACACTCATCACTACTCAGGTCCACCAGGAGTCTGGCTTCCCACTGCCCTGCTGTGGGCTGGCTGTCCCCATAGGCACACAACAGCAGTGTGTGGAAGCATCATCAAGCAGCAGGCCTGGGTATGTGCTCAAGCTCAGTAGGTGACACTGATCTTGTGAGAGAGTAGGAGGCATATCAAGCTGAGGATGCAGCTGATCGGAAAAATGTTTGACATTTTGTTTTGGCCCAAATGTTCTCTTATTAAGAGCACGCTTTCCTTTTGACTAGTAATTGGGATTTCTTCTCTTTGATATTAATCACTTGGCAAAGAATTTGCACAATGCGTTTTCTTAACCACCTATTTAAAAATGCAGCAAAAGCCAGCTCTGCTTTCATCCCCCACTACATGGGCTGTGATGAGGAGTTTTCAGGTGTTGCTGAGAGGTGCCGAGTGCTTTCATACCAGACTTTAAAAGGAGGTGTTTATAATACCCTGCCGAAAGGACGAAAGGACTAAATCTCCTCCAGATTCTGTGAAAACATAATTAGATGATATCGTAGCTCTTGGTTTTGCAGCCATGACTGCCTGCACTGCCCCCAAGCCATCCAGCATGGCAGCAACTGCCAGACCCAACACATCACTGATGCTTGGCCATCCTCCATGTGGTGCCATCCCCACCCCACGGCACCCTGAGCCCAGAAAGGTAAGGTGGGAGGGCAGTGGGTTGCTAGCCCTGTGGGTGAGGGTTGGGCATGTCTTTTCACACACACAATGCCCTATCTGCACAATCCTAAGTTCTCTTGATGTCTACCCAGATGTGCACCCCAGCCTGAACTCAACCTCTCCAGGAGGACAAAGTACTTCCATCCTGAGTCAGATACTTATTTAGAAACCAAAGCACTCTGCTAACAGCCACATTAAGAAGGCTGTGGTAGTTGAGCTCTCTGCATTTGCCTTCTGCTCCCATCCTTTTCTGAAGAATCAGAAACAAAGGCTGAGGCTTTGCAAACCAGCAGGACGCTCCAGGAAGCTTATTACTGCTTCAATTGAAAGGACATAGAGTTTGGTATTCAAAAGATAAACTTAGGGTTTAAAAAAATAAAAAATATCGTAAAGAGACTCTGCATAGCAGCAAATGTGAGTAATTAATCACTGCATTTGCCTCAGTACTAAGCAGCCAGTCGTGCTTACGGAAACCATAAAAACCTCTGGAGGCACAAATGTTCCTGGCTGCTGTGCCCTGAGTGAAGCTGCTTTGGTCAGTGCAGGGGCACGGCAGCAGGAGCTGACATTCAGTGCCACTGGGGCAGTGTGACATGGAGCTTGGCCCTGCCCAGCTTGGCCCTGCGTTTGCCTCAATTCTCTTCTGCCTCCTTGGCCAGCTGGTCTTGTCCAGCTCTCCCCCACCCTTTCATCTGCCCTACAGTGTGACAGCCTGGGCTGAATCACTCTGGAAAGCATCAGGGGAGGCACCAATGTTTGTTGTAAACCATTGAAACGCTGTCACCAGATCTGAAAGTCATAAGCCTTTCAGAAACAATGAGAAAAAGGAGATCTCTAAGTAATCGCCTCTCAACTGAGATGCTAGTTTTTATTTCAGCTACCATTTTTCTCATTGCAAAATGAATGCAATTTGAGTTATGCTATTCTATTTAATGTTAAGAATACAACATCCATTATAAAGTACGTTTTAAAGTATGTTTGCCAGAACATCTCCAATATTAGAGTGAATAATCCTGTTATATTCTTCTGTGATTTACAGTGCTTTTTTTCCTCCTTTAAACACTTGCCAGTAGAAGATGGCGTTGTCAGGCTGAGAAGCTCCATGTGGATTTATCCATGTTGGATAAAGAGAGCCACTTTCTTAATTTCTGGTTTGACTCTTATACATACTATCTCTTTTCTTGAATTTGGTTGCAATTTGGTTCAGGTTTCTTGAAGAGCAATGAAGGCACAATGAAAAAAAAAAAAAAAAAGGTCCTTGATGGAAAATACAAGAACTAAAAGATCCCCTGAACTGAGGGGAAAAAGGCAAGATGAAGAGTGGTTTGCAGGTGTCGGCTCTTGGGCTTGCTTCTTCTTGCTTCTTAATTCTGTTCTGACTCACTGTCTGGCTTTGGTCAAGTTAAATAATCCTCTTTCACTCACTGATTCGGGATCTGCAAGGATAATACTCTTTTCCTACTTTGCAAGGCTTCAGAAAGCAATGCACTAATAGAAGAGCACAGAAGTACCAAGCCAAATTAGTGTAATATGCAACTGTTGGTGTTCTACTAGGAGGTGAAACTGTTTCAGTGCCTATCATTTGGACTTCAGCTGTATTCTAGGTATTTTTCCTTTGAAATCTGTCACTGCAAATGGCAGAGGAAGGCACAGAAACAGGGCACTAAACATCAAGGTCTTAACTCTTCATTCAGTATGAATGAGGAAAAAAGTGTAATAGAAGAACTAACAGTGAAGTGAAGCCTCTTTTTTTAAATTGAAATGTTCCATGTGTTCAGCATTTCCTGGTTTGTAATTACATAAACAGCAATTTATTAAATAAAATGTCAGTGTAACAGCACAAAGCTTCTTCGTTTTAAGATCAGCACTGTAATGCAAGATATCTGCATACTCAATCGACTTTAATTCTTTAGCTTTACTGCATATGTATGCCTACATGATTAGTAGTATGTAAAGAGTCAGCAGAATCATAGCTTTTCTATGATTAGATTTCACCAGCTTTCCCACTGAAAAATGCTGAATGAAAAGCCGTCCTGAGGGATGTACCACATTGCTTGGCAAACAGGGATGCAGGGCTACTTCTCCCATTCCCCGGTACAGACCTCCCTCTCTGGTCCAAGCAAAGGAGAGAGTAATGTTGTTCTGCATTTAGCTTCAACACCTAACACACTCTGTGAGCTCTGATATTTTGTTAAACTCTTCACTGCCACTTCTACCCAACAGTGTGTCCCAAACCTTTCTCTTGGACTTGGTCATAACATGGTGCTGAAGGCAATAGATTTGTAGAAAACCTGTGTTGAGGGTCCTAGAGAGCCTGCTGTCTTCATTCCAATGGAGGAATGACCATGTGTTCCCATGAGACCCAGAAACCTGGGATGGCCATGCCAGCAACAAACCCTCTTCCTAATTAATTGTAGCTGCGCTGCAATCTGGTGAGGAGCTGCATGATGGCAACTGAATTACAATAACTGGCACCTACGGGTGCCAGATCATAAAAAGCTGGATTACTTGTCTGGTTTTCCTAGTATTGTGGGAGCAGAAGGAAAAAATAGCACATGTTGTTTTTAATCTTTTAGACATTTAGTGTTCCTCTAGCAAAAGAATGCTTTTTTAGCAGTACTTTCCTTTGTAGGATTTCTTTGTGATAATTTTTTTTTTTCCCTGATCAGCCTGAATGCAGTATATTTGATGTTGGTTTTTCTTTGTCTTTTTTTGCTGTTTGGTTCAGAATTCAGAAGAAAATTTAGGAAATTGTTTTTCACATGAGAGCTTGTAGACAACTAGCAGGAGCTCAAATTTCTTTTAAAAGAAACATATAAGAAAGGAATGGGAGACTTGATTTATGGCCTTGAGAGGGACCACTCAATATCTGCCTGGTAAAGGGTGGTGAGGAAGGGGTGGTATGGTTTGTGAAGGAGAATCAGTGCTGAGGTATTGAAGCATGTATGTGCAATAGCCACCTGGGCAGTTACACAGGCAGGAACTGGGAGTCCTTATATACACATGGATCTTGTGAATCACTTTTGAGTACTAAAAAAATAAAAATCATAATTTATAACTTTTTTGGTTGATGTTTGAATGATCCTTATGAATAAATATGGTGGCCAGCTGCTGTCATATTAGGTTTTGCTCTTGGTTAGTTTTATTAGATTGGGGGTGTAAGGTGGGGAACCTCCCCGAGAAGCTGCACAGCTGATAATCATCATGTAACCTTTTGATGTGGATTTATGAAACAGTGCCTGCTTATTTCTCAAGTTGATACACTTGGAAGAAAAGAAAACAAGACCAAGGCCTTGTAGACATTAAAGTGGAAAAAAAAACTGCTGAGTTGTTGCAACAACTGCATGGTTGTTTTTTGTTTTTTGGTTGGTTTTTTTTTTTGCAAGTGCTGCACAGTATAAAAGCAATAAAATGTTCAGCATGGGCATATATCACTGCTGTTGAGGTTTCTTTCTTAGAGAGGGCAAGTTTATCCATAAATTGCAGTGAGCAGAACATTGCTGCTGAATGGGAACTTCATAAAGAAAGAAAATGTCCAGGAAAGGCGGGTATAAATGACTTGAACACCTTTTTCTTTTCCATGTTTTGCAGAAGTCCTTCACTGAGCATGGCTGTGTGAGAGCTGCACAATCTTCCAGACAAAGGGGGCTGGGCAGTATCATTTCATTGTGCTATGGCTCTCACCGGTTGGAAGGGGCTTGGAAGACAGGGCAAGCTCTGCCCAAATCTTCACTTGGAGGTTCTGGAGCAGCCTCCCAAGTTGCTGGGTGGTAGAACTGCCATGGAGCTGAGAGTGTGAGCTGATATCCAGGGGCTCTCTTGGGTGCAGCCCATCTGTGGTGTGGGAAGGACCCACATGTTCTCCCCAGCTGCCAGGAGGGTGAGGATGCTGCTCATGAAGGTGAAGAACACCTTCTCTGTGCCCTTCATTCTACCTATCAGCTTCCTAGAAAAATCTCTGTCAAGACTCTTTAATAAATTTTGAGTTTTCTTTTCATAAAACAGCATTTGCTTTTTGATGGAAAATTTATATATTTTTTTCAACTGAAGAATGAGCAGTAAAAGCCAAGAGAGTTTGGACAGATATGCGGAAAAAATTCTTTGGCATGTGGGCAGTGACTTGTGGGAGTCACTGTTTGGATGTCTTACGCATCTGCTTTCCTCACCAAGCCCCGGGATGACGGTATCTCCCAAAACACGGTGTGGTAAGAATGCCAATGTGTGGGAGGGAAAGAGCTTGTCTCCTGGGAAAGGCCTCAAAGCCCCTTCACAGCATTTTGAGGCATTTGGGCACCTTTGCTACTCGCGAACAGCAAAGTTTCAAGTTCAGATTTTTTCTTCAAAAAGATAATAAGCATAGTTAGGAGGAACAAAGCCCCTTTCCAAGAAGCTCTGGCTAAAGCATTTTTTTTTTTCCTTTGCTGAGAGGAGGAGGACAGTGAAAGAACCTTCTCCATCATCTCCTACTAGTGCTCTTGTTTGGATGACCTAGAGCTCATTCTCTCCTATCTCCTTCACTTGCCTTTGCTATGGACTTTGAAGAGCAGCATCGAGGAAGCAAACTTTTGATTTTTCACATGCTGAGATGAAGGCAATTCATTTTCCATTCCCTAGCAACTGCTTATATAAACAACTACCTGACAAGCGGTAAAGCTGGGAAAAAGAGCTACAAGCAAACAGATACTGTTAATAGTTTTTCTACCTAAGTGGTATAACAAGAGCAAAAGGGGTGTTAGATTCAAATGGAGATCATGGTTTGCTTTCCTTGACATGCATGCAATCAGAATGCTCAAGTACTGAATCCAGTCATGTTTTCCCAGCAGTGCTCACCATTTTTCTCAGTTCTGGCTTCTCCACATTGCATTTTCCCACAGCTTTATTGAAAATTAAACAAGCAAAGATAATTTAGCAATGCAAAATCCACAGATCCCGACTGATTTTGGTTTGCTAAGAGTTAACTCAACTGTGTGCACATTCCTGCTTTCTACATTTACTTCTCTTCTTGCCCAGTTCAACCCTTGACCATGCTTGCTGGTGCAGGAGCACCATCAGTGCACCACTGCAAGAGTCTCCAGTCTCCTAAATCTCTCTGAGATGATTCCTTTTCCTCTCACCAACCTATCACTGCTCAGAGGCCACCACATGAAGTCTGCAAATTACTCAGCTTATCTACAGAAGAGAAAACAATCACTTTGACAGCTGGCTTGACCACAAGAGTGAAGGGGTATTATTTGTTGATTTGTTTTTGTCGAAAAAATTAATCAGGATCTAGTCTGGACTAGAGGGAAACGTTGTGAGGATCTGAATAATAAATGATGTAAGTTGGACTGGCTGCAAAAACAGATGAGTGATGACTTGTTTTTGTTTTAAATTTCTCCATAAGAAGATATGTTCCGAGAAATCTGTGTTGAAAAGGGACACAGAAAGGCAATTACAGAAAACATGAATTCTGGTTTTCCATCCCTAAATGAAGGCACTTTTTTTTTTTTTTTTTTTTCTCTAATTTGATTTTTAGTTTTAAAAAATCCCTAAAAGCAGAAGTGTCAGTGTAGGCCGTTTTCATAACATGAGAATGGGAGTCCGAATGGTCCAACTGGAGTCTGAAAGGTCTTAATCATTTAGACAGCCATTTTGAAAAGGAACACAGGTGCTAGGGTCTCACTGACAGCCCAGTCTCCCACAACCATCAGTGAATCTTGCAATGCTTGAAATATTTATTGAGGATTACTCATTGTTGAGTTGGAAGTCACTGATATCTGTATCTGAGCAAGTCTGTCAGCCCTGCAAAAACACAGGGCACAAAGAAACATGAGACCAACATGAGAAGTAGGTGAGAAATTTTATTAATACCTTCTAAGAGAAATCATAAAAAATGCAGATTTTGCATAGTCTGCTAGACAGTGATTTGCAATTATTAATCTGTTGTGTTTATAGCAGTTTCATCTCCTTCACTGATCTGCTTTCCATCAGCTTTAGCTTTTTCTTCAACAGCATTTTGACTAGATGTTTTGAAATGCACAGAGAAAAGTGTAAAGAAATGCTAATTTAATAAACCAAATAAAAATGTTTTGTGATTGCTCTTACATTATTTTATAAATCAGCTGTTTCTCTCTTACTCCTAATTCTGTCTTTCATAGCAAATATAGAATTATTAAGAATTATTTCTTCCAGATTACCGAACTGAAATGAGCATATCTCACAGATACTGATCAAAAATACATAGCCTCTTTCTACTCTTAGCTCAGTAATAGTCTTCGGTGTTTGTCAGTATTTTTATTCCAACTGTCTATCCAGAAACTGACCAAATCTGGTCTGGAAAATTAGTATGAAAAAAAACCTCTATAGAAAAGCATTTTAATTCCACTAAGATGTTTGTTAGAGCAAGGCGAAGTTACAAACCAGCAACATGGAGGTAGTAAGCCCAGGCTGGGTAATGGTCAGCTGAATTACTCCCGTGCTACAGCAAATATATGAGGAAGAGCAGTGCAACATGAACAGATGAAGCTATTTCTTCTTATTCAGAAGATATACTCCATGTTTCCCTTCTAATGCTTGTCAGCTGAATGAGAATACCAGATAATTGAATTTACAGCTTTGGAGAAAAATCAGATCTATTTAGGAATGGTAGGATTCCTTTTCAGATAGCAAACAAACATTTTATGAGTGGCAGTATGCCTTGTAAGACTCCTTTCTTTGGCATTCCTCTAACCAAGGCTGTGTGGATCAGGGTTGGGGCAGCCAGGCAGGGGTATGGAGCTTCCTTCTGTAGAGCTGACTCACCCAGCACTGCTTCCACTCTCACTTCTTGCCCTTGTCCCTGTCCCCTTCCCTCTCCTTCCTCATGGAGCTAGGTGAGATGACACCCTGGCTGTAATAGCACTTTCATCAGCATCTTCCAGCTGTTTTGGAAAAACACCACAAACATATTTACCATGTGTGATGCTAGATCAGGAGCCATGGTAACCTGCAGTAAAGTGTAGTTTTGCAAAAGAATCCTGTGCAGGTAGCATGCAGATGACTTGCCTTTTTGTATTGACAATGGATAGAGTTCCTCCTCTTACAGCTGGAACGTTTTCAGCAATTTATCTTCAAACTTGAATTAGCTAATGAAGTCATTCTTTTTTTTTTTGTTATTGTGACTGAGACTCAGATCAAGAGTCTCCTAAACAAATTCCTTTTTGCCTTGATGGGAATGTGTTTAGGGTCTTCATCCAGACTGATGAAGCCTGCACATTTGCAGTAGGTTGCCACCAGTATATGCAGACAGTTATTTATATATGTATACAGATACATACACATACATATGCTTGTAGTATTTACCTCTATATAGTCTATAATCGTGCATATATGTGTATTCTATACTTATTTTATTAATTAATGTAATATCTTTGGTATTAATCACATCTAGATAACTTGAATTTTAGTTAGAGGATATAGAGCAATTGCAGGTGAAGCATTGCCTGGCTGTCTCAAGGTGTCGTCTGAATATACCACAGACCCAGATGTCATGTTTCTTTATCCATTAAGCACTGTACCCCTTTGTGGGAGCAGAAATCACAAATCACAGTCTGCAAAAAGAATAAGCTGTATGAACAACATCTTATTACAGTGCTAGGAATTGTACTAATGAAACAATATCTGATTTGCAGGCATGTGAGGGTAAGATCATTATCACACAATAGGTGTGTCAAAATAGTATGATCATCCCTATGGTTTAGAGAAGAACTGGATTAGGAAAAAAGGGATACGTAAACCATCAAGGTTTTAGCAGGACATTGGCCTTCTTTTGCCATGTTACACTGGGAAGATGGAGCAGCAAGGAAATGAAATTCTAAATATATTTAAGAAGCGATGTTGGTGACTGAGGTGGTGTTGTGCTAGTAAAACCTTAGGGCAATCCCAGGAAAGGGTGCTCTCTGGTCACAGTTCAAAGGAGCCTATACAGCTGATGCCCAGTCCAGGCAGAGATGGAATTATTATTGCAGATGTAAATTAAACGGTGTATTATTTATAGAGCATTTCTCTACTACGCATTTTCAAAAATAATAATAATAAAAAAGAACTGAGCAAGGCTCCCTGGGCAATGCATGCATTGGAGAAATTCTACTGCAATTCTAACATACAGACACATGTAGGGAAATGAGATACATAGTAGCTTCATTATCTTCAACCTCATTGATTAAAGCGTGCTTTTTTGCAGGTTTTTTTTTTTTTTTTTTTTTTTTTTTTTTTTTTTTGAGTTGAGCACAAAGCACAAGCAGTAGAAGCTAATTACCAAATTAACTAAAAAGGTAAGCACTGGGAACTTTCTACCCCTCAGATCCTCAGCTTCTGATGTTTTTCAAGGTCTTGATTAATGAGCATCACCTGAAGGTCTTGTTTGTGCTATTTATCTGCTGCTGGCCACTGCAAGCATTCCTAGTGATGGCCTGTGGAGAAACACCGTGGGATCTCTTTGCCTATTGAAGGTATTGTACAATTGCTTTGCGTTTCTAGTATGCCTCGATAAAAGGGATGTTATAGAAAGACTTTTTTGTGACTGATTTTTCACAGACTTTGGGTGTAAGGAGAAATGAGGTTCCATAATATGTTTATTCTTGGGGTTTTGTAGCTTATGACATGGTTATCTTTTGTTGATATTTTAAGGCCTGAATGTAAGAGAAAGAAATGATAATCTACAGTAGGATTAGATGTCTGGGGATCTGTGCTTATTTCTGCCAAAGTTCTTTTGCAGTTTTGCATGTGTGAGAGAACCAGTGTCTGCCTGGCTGTCTTGTGGGAGGATGGTTTGGGGTGGGGTATAGGCACCTGTAGCAGCAAGGTTGAAAGGTACCTGCCATCCTGCTGAAAGAGAAAGGTAGAGGAGATGGAAGAGGTATTCAGTAGTCACTGAATTGTACTCAAACTTCCCACAAACCTGCAACCCAGACGAGGTTTGAAATGAAGCCTGGGAAATTGGCCGAAATAACTTCTTTATGTAAGTGCCTGTTACTTTGAGAATTTCTATGGCTGTTTAAAGAGCTCTGGTGGTTCCTGTTATGCACCTGCTCTCTGGTTGCTGTGAGGGATTTAGGCTGTAGCCTGGTAGCCACAGATCTGCTCTGGCCCTGTCCTGTTTCTGCTTGACTAAACCATGTGCCTGTGAGCCAGCTGCTGCCCTGCACTGCCCAGTGCTCTGCCTTTCACCTCTCGCTGTAGCTGAGAAATAGTGCTCGGCCATCTTTCATTCTTATTGCTCCTTTATTTTAAGCCACTTTTACAGTGATGGTTGCTTTCCCACTTTCCATTAATGAAATCTATAAATTCCTCTCTCCTTTCTTAACTAACATTCTGTTGAAGCCTCTCATCTTTCAGCTCTCTTTTACTATTAACATAATGTGTGTCTTTTCACTTCCACCTGTCTCAGTCTGAAAAGTGACTCTGAAATTGCTTTAATCTTTGATGTTCTCTCTGTAAGAACTTGGTGGGATCTTATTTTAGTGACAAAAATAAGCTTTTCCTGCTAGAGCTGCCAAATTAACATTGGTAGGATAAAACAAAGTGAATCTATTTCTTTGTTTGTGTGTTGAAAGGAAACCTATTTATATTAGAACTATTTGCTCATGCCATCCCAGAGCCTACTTGTGTAGCTAAGAAAAGACTCAGCCCAGTTTTCAGTTGTCTGCCATTCTGAAAGCTGTCTACAGACCTGGGTGGACAAAGCTTGTCTTATTGGTGCCTGTGAAGTTGCAGAAGAAAACTAGTTTTCAGATCAGAGGCTGAATGTGCAGTCAGTTTAGTGCCTGGAGGTGAGAAAGAGCAATTTGCTTATTTGTATGCTGCACAGGCTCAATGTTGAAATCTTCAGTGCCATTTTAGTAACAGTTTTCCCCTAAAATATCAGTGTTCCTGAAAATCTTAGTAGTTAAATTCCAGAGGTTTTTAACAACTGGGTCCATGCCATTGGTTTGCCATTGGGATGCAGATAGGGAGCCCTAAATCTCCCTGGGCTGCTGTGAGGGCTGTGCATCCCATATCTGTCCCTACTGCCTTTCCTGGCCTCTGGAAAGGAGGCCCCTTCATCAGCTTCAGCGCAAGGTGCGTAACTGACTGCCCTTCTTGAAAGGAAGATGCAGAGGGGTAAAACTGGGCACTTCAGAGAACTGTCATTGTAAGTACATTTTCTAGGTTTCCCTTATCCTGGTAACATGATTCATTTTTCTGGAATGACCCCCATTTCACAAGATGTATGTGTCACACTATCTTGCAGTGAGCATTTTTTTCATTGTGATTTGTTAAACTTAATGTAAAATGTGCTTTAACGTGCTTGTGGTGGGTTTTTTTGGGGTTTGGTTTTTTTTTTTTTTTTAACTTTTGAGATCCTTTTAACAATTGAAAACAGGTAGCACTACTTATTTTTATTTATTCTTTCAAAATCATGCAGTTCTAACCATTAAGATTCATAGAGGTAGTATGTCTGTTGATACTGCTGTTTACTTGCTTTCCTGTCTCTCTGTAACCAGCACTCAACTTCTGCTTTTTTACTAAAACAGTGTTTCAGTGTTTTTGGTGAGGTGGAGATAGACTGAATCATAGCAAAGGGACTCAGAAGAACTTCCAAAGATAATACTCCTCTCTTCTGAGTGGGATCAGCTGTGGTTCTGTTGTGCCTTACAGATGTTTCAGAGTTTCTGTTTTTAAAGGTATCAACTAGAGGAGTTTGGTAATAATTCCAATGCTTCACTACATTTTTAGGGTTTGTCAATATGGCTTTCTTATTTTCATCTGATTTTTCTTTTCCACAAGTCATTCAATCAACTCTTCTCTACTATAAATTCTACCTGAGTACTGTCTTGTTCCCTCAGCCTCTTTCTCTCAGTAATGAACATCTCATTGTTCACCCTTTCTCTCATAGATCACATTTTCTTATTTTCTGATCATGCTGTGCTCTCTGCTCGCTTACTAGCTCTCCTGAAGCAGAGTGCATTGAGATCTATTTGTTCTGGATTTGGGCTAGTGCAGTACTGTTCTAAATCATTTCAGGGAAGCAGCAGGATGAGAATTACACAGAATCACAGAATCACAGAATTGTAGGGGTTGGAAGGGACCTCCAGAGATCATCGAGTCCAACCCCCCTGCCAAAGCAGGTTCCCTACAGCAGGTCGCACAGGTAGGCATCCAGGCAGGTCTTGAACATCTCCAGAGAAGGAGACTCCACCACCTCCCTGGGCAGCCTGTTCCAGTGCTCCGTCACCTCACTGTAAAGAAGTTCTTGCGCATGTTTGTGCAGAACTTCCTATGCTGCAGTTTCCAGCCGTTTCCCCTTGTCCTGTCTCCACTCACCACTGAAAACAGTCTGGCCTCGCCATTCTGCCCCCCACACCTTAGATATTTATAGACCTGGATCAGGTCCCCTCTCAGTCTCCTTTTCTCAAGGCTGAACAGACCCAGTTCACTCAGCCTTTCTTCATGGGGGAGATGCTCCAGGCCCTTCACCATCTTGGTGGCCCTCCGCTGGACTCTTTCCAAGAGATCCCTGTCTTTTTTGTACTGGGGAGCCCAGAACTGGACGCAGCACTCCAGATGAGGTCTTACCAGGGCAGAGTAGAGGGGGAGGATCACCTCCTTTGACCTGCTGGCCACGCTCTTTTTAATGCACCCCAGTAAGCCATTGGCCTTTTTGGCCACAAGGGCACACTGCTGGCTCATGGCCAACCTGTCGTCCACCAGGACACCCAGGTCCCTTTCCGCAGAGCTCCCCTCCAGCAGGTCATCCCCCAACCTGTACTGGTGCATGGAATTATTCCTCCCCAGATGCAAGACTCTACACTTGCTTTTGTTAAACCTCATCCGGTTTTTTTCTGCCCACCTCTCCAGCCTATCCAGGTCTTGCTGAATGGCAACACAGCCTTCAGGTGTGTCAGCCAATCCTCCCAACTTCGTACCATCGGCAAACTTGCTGAGGGTGGCCATTATCCCCTCATCAAGGTCACTGATGAAGATGTTGAACAAGACCGGACCCAGCACCGACCCAAGAGAAGAGAACCTAGCAATATCTTCTCGAAAGAAGAAAGCAAGAATTTTGTGATAAAGCCAAGCAAATGGTTAAGTTTTCCAAAAGAGTTCAAGATTTAGAGAATAGAAATCCCATGAATTCCGTTGGTGATGCAGAAGCAGAGAATAAAGTATACCTGATATTCCCAGACTGAGGAGCTTGTTTAAATCTAGCTGTGAAGAATTTTGTGGTAAGGAGTTGTAATGATATGAGGGAAATAGTGTGTGAGCAATTAAAGGGAAAAAGAAGTCCCCAAAGTGGGGTAATGAAGGCTGTGCTGCATTGGAGGCAAGCTGCTGGGGCTGTAATTTAGTGAGAGAGACAGCAGTTGCATTTCTGTTGGTAAGTCTTAATGAAACTGAACTATTTATAGTGGGACAGTTGCTCTAACAGTTTCATTGCCAAGATTTTAAGGAAAGACCTTAGGTCATAAAAAAAATGACAGCGCAACTAGCATCTGAGATAAAGAATTTACTGTGTGGGAGAGAAGGGCAAAGAACATGTTAATTATACAACATATGCCTACTTTCATTCATATGGATGGGGAAGGAGAATATGTTTCAATGGATCATCATTACTACTTTGTTTGGAGATGTGTTTAGATTGAGAAATACCTGCATCAACCAAGGCTGGGATGGTTCCTGTACTTGGGCAGCACATGCTGCTGTCAACCCTGCCCACAGTGCTGGGCTCAACGCTGCTGTCTCCATTTCAGCTCCCCCTCGTATGAAGTGAGAGGAACATATTTTGAGGCTGTGTCATGCCTCAGGTTCTGTGGACAACAAATGCATTCTCCAGCAGGGAGGATCTGGTTCTGAAGTTATTTCTCAATGAATCTACCAGCTGTATCTTTGGGGGGGGGGGAAGCATTTCCAACCCTGATTGCTTTTCTGCTGAAGTTGCAGCAAAAGCAAAGCTTCAAGAATCCATTCCACGCCCTGCTTTCTAGACACCAAAATGTCCTGTGAAGGACAAGTCAACTGTTCAAAAGTCGCAGTGGTCCTGGAGGGATTCCTCTCCTTCACCATCATTCAGGTCCTTCTATCTGTTTCCCACCTTTCATCCTTTTCTCTGGATTATCCTATAGGGCTCTTACATTATTTGGAAAGGTGCCTCTGCTATCTAAAGAGTAATTGAGCAATCAGATGCTGTCTTACAGAGCTAACTGCTGCTGGAAACCATGAGGATGAGAGAAGTGTGTGGGGAGGGGGGGGGAAGGGGGAGAAATGTTGAAGATTAAAACCTATGTAAAATGATTGAGAAAGGGTAAGACTGGACAGGGCTGTCTTTACTCTCCTCATTATGAGGCGCTCACTTATGCAACACACAGCTCTCCTCACTGCTGCCAGTCATCATGTCTGTGGTTTGTGTCACGCTGTGCTATGCAAAAAGCAGGCAAAGTGATGGCTATGGTAGTCTAATGCCAAAATATTCATTTCTTGGGATCTAGTGCAGAACGGCACATGTGCTTCAAGAAGCCACAAAAGATGAGAGAAATTGTTTTGAAGACATTAATCAAAGACCTGAAACTCTAATTTTTTTTTTTTTCGCCATCCTGAAGCTCAGGATAGAAGAGATTTGGGTTTGAATATTTCTTTCAAAAATCAGCTGCCAAGAAAATGGGCTCACATCCAGGGCTTTGCTGGGGAAATGAATGGCAGGGTTCCTGCTGGCTGTGGCAGCACAAAGATCTGGCTCTTGGTTAGGATGCAGTAAGCGGGGGAGAGGCTGGTCCACCTCCTTTACCCCACTCAGAAAAAACTCACTGGAGCTTGTGTTATGGTAAGTCAACAGTTCTTAGTGGTTTTGGAGACATTTGGACTGCATTTGTTCATGCTTTGGTGGGCAGCTGGATTGGTTTGGGGTTTTGCCAATGATAGCTGGTCTTTCACCATTAACATCTCAGACAAATATATTGGATTTTCATTACTCCAGGTCTCATCTTGGAAAGCCCACAACTTTTTATGTGCAAAATAAATTTTCCTTATATAAATCTGCAAGATACAGTGAGTGAGGACAGAAGGAGGAGTAAGCAGGAAGGGAAGCAAACTGTGAAAGAAAACTGGTGATGGGCGGAGGAGAGAAGGGAGGGAAGGCACGGCATGGAGCAGGGCAAGCAGAGGATGCTCAGGGTAAATTCTTTGCGTACATTTCTGACCTGCCCTCCTGCTGAATCACAGGTTTGGATTTTCAATTTAGGCGTCACCTTTGGAAAAACAGTAATATGAATAGCTTGGCTGATTGCTATCAGATAGAAATGGACCCTGTTCACTTAAAAGTTCAGATGCACTGCTAGGGTAGTTCAAGGGTTAATCATCAGTTATACAAATCCCCAGCAACTGAAGCATATGTCCAAGCTGATGGATAGAAACTCTCTTGCTTTCTGCTGAATCTAGGAAACCATTATGTTGGGGGAGGAAAAAAAAAAAAGAGAGGGCAGATATTGAAATTGTCTGTGTTCCAGGGCTCAGCCATACAAATCCTCACATTGCCTCATACAAGAAAATCTCTGATAAGGTTCATTGCCTTGTTCCAAATGAAGTTCATCCAAATTAAAGTACTTTTAAATTTCACATTCTGCACATATGTGGATCACAAATGCAGATGGTATTATGGACAAAATTGAATAGCCTGATCTGCATGTTATGATTTCATCTCCTTCCTCCTGGAAAGATGAGAAATAATCACAAATTCTTGATCTACTGGAAGACAGGCTTTCTCCGGTGGTAACGTGTCTTCCCTTTTCTTGTTGGGAAGTTCTATTGCATTTCCATTTTTTTTCTGCTGAGTTCCTGGAAGAGCTGAGTGCTGTGAGCTGAGGCTGTCCCTCATCAATGCAGAGATGAGAGCAATGCAGACAGGGTGCTCACAGGATGCTCCTCACCCCATGAGAAGCCCAGATCCTCAGGGGAGTTGGCAAGCAGGTGGCAGTCTGCAATACTTCACATCCTGCAGCACAGGAGTCCTGCCTTTAATTTTAAGGAGCTATAAGTCACCTCTGAGGGTCTTGTATGTTAACATGTTGCCTACAGATCATGCATGGGGCTGAAAGGTTCTGCACAGGGGGATCGGTACAGTCAGTCTGTTGGAAAGCTTTTGGCCTTTGTGATACTTCTGTTGACTCACATGTATGGGAAAGACTCCTTTTATCTCCAAGAGTATTGCCTCACATGGTAAAACCTCATGGCTGTATCAGAGAACATGACTAATTATTGGATTGGAGACTGATTGATTGGTGCATGAAAGACTCTGAAGTAGTTGGGATCTGGATGGTGGTGCAGGCAGTCTTCTCTTTTTTGTTTCTACTGCCAGCAGCAGAGTTTCACAGCTAATGCCCTTGCAAAGGAGCAGAGAGGAGGCTTTGAAGCACCCACTCTGATCTCTGCAGGGGAGCTGGGAGCCTTCTGAGAGCTCAGAGCAGAGACACCCTTTGGGCCCAGGTTGTTTCCCCTCCTTAGAAAGGAGCATAACTCAATTCCCACACAGCTTTTAGCACAGGTCATCTGAAAATGCCCACACATTGCAGAATATACTGTCAAAAATAATGATGAATTGCATGCTGCACTTGTTATGTGTGAAGAAATTTAACTCAGTATTTTACCCAGCAATCCTGAAAGTATCCCTAGATCATAATGTTCAGTTTATATTTATTGGTTTTTTTGCCCCATGTTGCTTTGCTATTTCAGGTGTTCTGGCATATTCTACTCTGAATTTTCTTCTCCCCTTATGACTAATCTATGATGAAGGTATCTTTGTAATCACAAGGGAAGAAGCAGCTCCATATTGAAAAGGGCCTTGCCAAATGAGGCAGGAAGGAAAACAATACTTCAACGTTTATTATTGCCCTGCATTCATGCAATGCAAACAATTCAAATAATATTCAGTTGTGTCATTCCTGTTAAACAATGCAGTGCTATCGAGCTTGAAGGGAAAGCTCTTTCCCTTACAAAGATTTCTCTTTTCATGGGAAGTTTGATGTCAAGGTCTAATCCTGTTTCTGACTCAGCTTCAGATATGAAACTGAGTCCACTTAAACTTGTCATATAACTTCAGATTCAACCAGTGGTTGAAGATCTGCAGCAGACCCTGATGATTTTTCTTCTCACAGTACACCATTATAATCAATAAAGATTTTGCTGAATAAATGGACAAAGAAAGGACCTGTAATGAAGGGCTAGCAAAAGTCAAGGTAAGAGAAATGAAAAAACCCAGGAAGCAATGAAAGTTCCAATTGGAAGTTATGCTGGTGTACAAATTTAAGCAGGGTTAGCATCAGGCTTAATTGTCATTGATACAGTACTTAGTTTTTATTTTCTATTCCTGTGTCATCCTTATTTTGTAGTCAGATTAAACTTTTAAGCCTTTGTCACAAGAGGGGCTGTAGCAATGGCTGAGGCTGACATGTCTCCCTCTTTGCTACTAATTGCTCCTTGGAGATCTACCATCATTCTATCAGCAATCAGCCTCTTCTGCAGGATGGGGACAGCACATGTTCAGGTCAGTAGCAAGCCAAGGTGCCACTGACTGAACATGTGCTGTGAGATAGTGAAAGATCCGCCTCACTCCGCAGCCCTGCTCAGACAGCCAGGTGGCAGCAGGCTGCCTGTCAGCCTTGCACAGCTCAGCCTCGCACCTCACCAGAGCACTGAATCAAAGCACTAAGACCTCCAGTTAATATTTTCACCAAGTTGAACTGTGTGCTGCTCTGTATATCATCCACAAATGGCACATTGTGAAAGAGTCACTACCTAAGTTCCAAAATATATATCTTTTGGCATCTCCCGCTTCATAGGCGAGGCCACTTAAAGGCTGCTTTCAGCAGTTACAATAATGCTTCTCTGTGGGTAGCAGGAGAAATATGCCAGCTCAGCACCTGCTACTTGTTCCTGCTCTCAGGACACTTCAAACCATTACAGACTTGTAACTGGAAATCTCAGTGTTGTCTTCATGTCCATTTTCACAGCCCACAACACCCATTTAGTCTAGGTCTGGAGTCCTCAGTGTCAGAGAGGCATGAACCTGCTGGAGTGTGTCTCGAGGAGGGCCACAAAACTGAACCACAGGGTGGAATACTTCTCTGAGGACAGACTGAGTGCAGGGGCTGTTCAGCCTGGAGAAGGCTCCAGGAGACCTGAGAGTGGCCTCTGGTAACTAAAGGGGGCACTCTAAGGAAGGAGGGGGCAGATTCTTTAGTAGGGTCTGTCGTGATAGCGAAAGGGGAAGTGGTTTCAAGCTCAAAGAGATTTAGATTGAACATTAAAAAAACCTCTTCCTATAATTAAGGTAGTGAGGCATTGGAACAGTTGCTCAGTGAGAGAGGTAGATGTCCCTGTACACTGCAGGATGTTGGATGATATGACCTTGTAGGGTCTCTTCCAATTCAAAAGATTCTATGATGATTTTATGATTCATCTCCTCTAATAGGGGATGAAAAGAGAGTGAGATGTGCTTTTTTTCTTTTTCTTTTTTTTTTTTTTTTTTTTTTAACACTGTAGCTTCCTTTGAAAGATTGTTTAGCAGTTGGAAAAGGAATTACCACCTTGGGCTCATCATCAGTGCTGTAGTACTGTTCTTCCCTCGAAATCAGATGTGTGCTGAGCAGTGATTGTATCACCACTTCATGACTACTCTGCACAGTAGTGCATTCCACTGGGGGGTTTTAGTAAACATAATTTGTTGCCTAAAGGCACATTTTATGCCTTTCTTCAACTTGTGTCTGGTCAACAGAACTGAATGCCAGCCCTTTAATTTAAAGCTGGACACTTAAAGTTGGATTTTATAGGGAATTAAGTTTTCTTTGCTACCTGGAAGCTACTCCAGGGAAATAAGTATATGTACTCCAAAGGCACCCTAAAGCCATTTCTCTCCTTCCAAATTGAAAGCAGGGTGTTGGAGGGACCTCAGGCTGCTGCTTACTAGCAAACTGCTAGTGAATCAATGAATTTTCCTTCCAAAGGGATATTCACTTAAGGTTTAAAAAAAAAAAAAAGAAGTGAAAAGCCCATTTACATGTATACAGCAGGGGCATTTCTATTATGCTTTGCAAGCTTGGGCTATTTCGACAGTGTGTTACTCTACATTAATTTAGCTTTTCTTACTCTCTGATTCAAAGCCTTTTGTCTTACTTGAGTATTTTAACGTCTTTATGATTGCAGTCTTGTCCTGCTGACCCTAAGTCGCTGATGGGGTCAGACCACCCTGTGACCTACAGTCACCCAGAGGCTCTCCCTGCCTCTGCTCTGTCTGATGAGAGACACTTGCCCTCAGAATTATTAGCCTCGTATCTTGTCATCATCACGTGTCTTCCTTGTCTTTCAGCACTGAAATCAATTGCTACTACTGATTAGCTTCTTCAGTTTCTTCTAAAAATTTCAGCTACCAGCTTGTGTGACTTCCTGCATTCTGGCCTCCATCCTCCATTAGGGCAACTCTCTAAAATCACCTGCAATGAGACACTCGGGGGTCTTTGGGGCTCCTGATGCAACCTGTCTTTATCTGAAGGCTATAAAAACCCATGTGAACTGCAAGCTTTGACTGTGGGACCTCTGCCAGCAACGTTTTCTCATAATTTGTTTCTTTTCTCTTATCTGTCTGTTTTCAGCCTCCTTTAATTCCCAGAGCAGAGCCCGACATTTCCATCTCTTTGTATAGTTCTTAGCACAACAGGGTTTCCTTTCTTCTCTGAGGGAGTGAGATGTGGCTACCTGCTGCACCGCTACAGAGAGCAAATGATACTTATTATTTAGACATCCTGGTGGGCAAGTCTGTAAATTTTTCAGGCCAGCCTTTTACACATAATTTAAAATCACTGACTTTTGAAAGATAGTAAGAAACCACTGAATAAGTATTTTCTGTTGTTAATCTCAAAGGAACAGTTTAAGTGACCAATAACAAATTTAGCTGCTTCTGCTTCTTCTGTCACTTTTAGCTCTTTTCTTTCTACCTTATTTATCCTATCTGTGCTGTCTGTGCTCTTTGTAAAATTGCAGTGGGGTAGGTGGTCTGGAGTGGCTGTTAGTTGGTTTCATGGAGCTAAAGCCAATTTTCCTTCTCTGAGTTAGAACTTTGCTTTGGTAACTGCATTCATTTTGTTTTCTTTGGGGGGTTATTTTGAGATACTGGTTTTTTGTTTTGTTTTTTTTTTTTCCTCTCTCTTTGTGGGGAAAAAAAATTGTTTTGAATCCAAACTGAAGCTATCCATAGAGCAAATGTGAAAAGGGGAAATGAAATGAAGGGTGTGAATTCAGCTCTTTGCTAAGAGGTGGTGTGCTTCTGGACTGGAAGAGAAGCTCCGTTGGCATGAAGGCCTTGCCTTGGGCAAGTCTTGCCTTCTAAAGCACCCACTGGTCCTCAGCAAGCTCATAGTTCAGCAGCTATAACTTGTCCTGGCAGCTGCTCTTGCTGGCAGCTCCAGCTCACTGCTAATGAGGTGGCTGGCAATGTTTGGCAGCTGCAGATGACAGTGGGTTCCAGAGGCAGTTTGCTGGATTGGGCATGCTCATAGCATCACTACAATTGCAGTCAGTTTCACTGCATTCCCACAGATATTTGGAATAGACTTTGGAATTCTGTGTTCTTTTACTGAGGTGTGGCATGTTGTCTTATTTTGAGGACAGGGAGTTTCTGCCATTGTTCTTCATTTTTCTTTATATCATATTGCATCCAAGACCAGCCCAGGTCTTGCAGCACATTCACCCTGCTTTATATATTTGAAGAGGCAGGACAGAAGTTCAGTTCTGTTCCGAATGATGCCCAAGTTCAACACTGGCTAGTGCATCAATGTCTCACGGCCTTGGACATTCCTTCAAAAAGAAGAGTATATGGCAGTGAGCTGAAACAAGAACCTGACCAGTGGTGCGATTAAATAAACAGGTTTAGGAAAATCAACTCTCCTTTCTGCCAAAGTAGTTACTGCAATGTTATTTATGGTCAAGAGGCAGCTTCATTTGGGGATTACACTGGCTTGAGGTTATAGGCAATATCTCTAGGTCACTTTGACCCTGCAAAGAGTTGTGGGTGGTTTTTTTTTGGTTTTTTTTTTTTTTTCTCTATTTATTTGTTTGCGTTTTTCTGTCTTAACAACAAACAAAACTGTGCTCCAAAGAATTGGGATGCTGACACTTACTTGAGCAAGGGAGGCACACACTACTTCACTTCCCTGCTGTTACAATCTCCCGTCTAACTCTGACTGGGAGGCATCTGACCAAGCAGAGGAGAAGCTGGGTCACTTTGGGAACCTCCTCTAGCAAGATCAGAATTTTGTGTCCAGAGGGAAGTCCACTCCTGGCTTGGGTCATCTGGTATACAGGGCCTTTGGCCTGTGCTAATTTAAGCAAGAAATTTTGCTTCAGCAAAAGGGAGTTAATATCACTTGGTTCTAGAATGGTCACATGTTCCCAGAGGGTTGGATAGTGACTGTACATGTGTGTGTTATTGATGTGCTTGGCATCTTTCAGTATGGACAAACTGTTGCAGCATGTGTTGCTTTCTGGGCTTTGTACTTCTCAGGTTGAAATGGGTCTTGGCTGCTTTGAGTGGCTGGGAAAGACAAAATATGGGCAGTCAACCTGGAGTTTGTATTTGCTGAGTTTTGAGTGTGTTTTCTTCATTTGTGTGTAAATGGCAGAATGCCCATGTTCCACTGGAAGGCTTTGGAAATTGTTTCCAATGTTGTCCCTCCAGCGGCCAGAGAAGTTGGACTCAATTTAGGGAAACGTTGTATCAGCTTCCAACAGTAGATAAGCAATTAGGTTTTCTGTTGTTGTTTTTTTTTTTTTTCTCTTCAGACTGTAAGTTCACAAGGCAACCTGACTGAAGAGACCTTGATCTTCATCTCTTCAGGAGTTAAAACTTCTTTAAATCTGCAGATATGAATATGGTAGGAGGGGCCTCATTGGGTGCAAGAAGATAGCAAAAGAAACCTTCTGCCTTTGCTTTGCTCTGAAGTCTAGGTTTATGTTCCTGAACTGGTACTGTACAGCCACTTCACAGCGGAAACCCCACAATCTGGACATTTTTCATGACATTTCCACCACAGCTTTAGCTCGACAGGTCCAGGAGAGCTGGAATGTTTTGTACAGCACAGATCTGCCAGCATCAGCTATGTCTGTCAACTACAATTCTTCACATCTTTGCAGCAGTGTGATGTGCAAGGGGTTGCACAACATTAATGTATGGGTGCCATGGGCTGTACATCTGCTGTAGGACAGAATATTTGAGTTGGAAGGGACCTACAAAGATCTTTAAATCCAAATGCCTGATCACTTTAGAGCTAACCTAAACTTATGCAAGTTATTAAGGGTGTCATGCTTTCTTCCTCACAAGAAGAGCACTGCATTTCCTGGAGCTCTGGCCTGGCCTCCCAACCCCAGGATGGGCAGGGTGCCTATCACCATGTGAAGACCATCCTTGCCCTGCACACCCCATCCTTTCCAGCATATTTCTGTACGCAGTGCTTGCTGATTCCATGAAGATTTGTCTTGTCCTCCACACTAGAATGGCTCTGTGGTAAAACTAAGACACAATAAGTGTGACTTAACTTCAGGCTTTTAGATACATTTCCAGATGAAATTTACAGATAAAATATATATTAAAAATATACTTTTTTGCATTTGTGTTTAACAGAGGGATTCTAGCTCTTTTCTATGCCTGTCACTTATGTTCTTTTGGTATGTCCTAGCTACAGAAAACTGGGGCTTCAGATGTTTCCTAGGGCTTTCCAGATGGCTCCCTAAATTTTATGACTCTACCTACCCTCTCTGACATTTCTTTCTTGTTAAGATTGGAGTACAAATGGAAATATTCCAGATGGCTTTAGCTGGAGCCAAGTGCCTTCAGTACTTCAGAGCTTCTCAGGCAGCCCACTAACTGCCCCTTACCAGACTGTTAATGTTAAATTCCCCAAACTTTTTCAGGGTTACAAAAACATTAATTGAACTATACAATATCAATAAATTGTAGTTTGTTCAGTTACATTCATATCTTCAGTTTCTTTAAAAGACTACATATAATCAATTTAATAATAGCATAAATAGCAGATCCAGCAGGAGATTGACTTTGCTCGAACACATCTATGGCAGTTTCACACATTAGAATTGTAGGGGTTGGAAGGAACCTCCAGAGATCGAGTCCAACCCCCCTACCAAAGCAGGTTCCCTACACCAGGTTTCTTCCTCCTCTCCTCAAAAACCCAGTGGTTCTTGTGCGTCACAGTATAACCTGTAGTTTTGTAAGAATTATAACTGGTTCTCATGTAAACCGAGGTATATTTCCAAGATCTCCAAGGCTGGCTTTTCACAGTGAACAATGATCTAATCTGAATATGATTAATTATTGGAAAAGCAAAACTGGAGATATGAGTTAAGCAGCGCTCAGTGGAAATCTAAAATTTCTAGAGTTCTTCTTTCATTTTGCTATTGCTACAATGTCTCCTATTTCTTTTAATATGCATATTCATTGGATATATGATTCATGCTGGACAATGCTCTGAGTAATTGGATCTAGCTGTTATTTCCCTTATTCACTGCAGAAAAGTTGGACTAGGTGGCCTTTCAGGGTCCCTTCCAACTCAAACATTTCTGTGATCTGTAATTACTGGGTATGAACATCACAACGAACATGAGGGTCTGCAAAATTCTGTACAGGCTGCTCTGAAAATAGTGGCTCCTATTTTATTATATTAGGCCATGACATCAGAGGCAGATGTTGGTGGTATGGCAGTAGAGCGTGAGCCTTCCCACCAATATTCTGTTATATTTTTGTTCCACATGACAAAAAGCAGCAGAGTCCCATTCAACAGCCCACAGGCTTCTCACAGCAACTTCATGGTTACTGGCCAGGACTAACAGTCAGCAACAATAATCAGAGGGATGAAACAGACCAGAAAGTCTAAGCTACCATGCCTCAGGGCCTCCCTTCCTTTCCCAACCAGATCTTTCCATAGTGTTTTGCAGCAGTTTTCCCTTTCTGGGAAGG
>NW_024962252.1:22473177-22527760 GCF_019238085.1 Lagopus leucura
AGGAGCAGCTTTTTGCTGCAATTCCAGACCCAGCTGAGATCGCTGGAACGGCCCGGAATTGAAGACATGAAAGGAACTAAGATCAGGAAGAGAGTCAGGCTGAACTTCATCCCGTTCCCTTCCATGGTTCACTCTCAACGCACAAATGGCTGTCACAGTGAGCAGAGCTCCAGCAGTGACCACCAGGACTGAGCAACTGCCCAATGTCTCTGGGCTGGGGGGGCTGCCAGCATGACTTAATAAAGACTGATGTCATGCTCCACCCTGTAATGTCACAATGCCTTTGGTGCACCCAGCTTGGGGCTGTGGACCCTACACCCAAATCCCACCTCCCCTTTTTCCAATCCATCTGCACTCTGTAATTTCCATAAGCACATGAGGTCCTGGAATCATAGGACGGCCTGGGTTGAAAAGGACCACAGTGATCATGTAGTTTCAACCCCCCTGCTATGACTAGGCTGCCCAGAACCACATCCAGCCTGGCCTTGAGTACCTTTGGGGATGGGGCATCCACAACCTCCTTGGGCAGTCTGGCTGTAGAGGGACAAAAAAATTACATTTCACATGGAAGAGTGTATGAAGCAAAAGTTTGTCATTGAATTCCCCCGTGTGGAATAAATGGCTGTCTTTGGCATTCATCAATGCTTTCTGAATGTTTATGGAGGCCTAACAGTGGGTGTGAGAACAGTGAGGTGGTTACTGGTGTGGTTCAGCAGTGTTGACAGCGGTGTGAAAGATGAGCCGCATTCCATGTGGCCGTACAGATTTTTACAAGCATAGCATGCAGGCTCTTGTTCATCAGTGGCAAAAATGTACAGATGTCAACAGCTTACGGGCTGGTTCGGCCCGGTTCCGTGACCAGCGGAGCGGAGGGATCCATGGATCCGTGCTTCCAGAAAAGGGAAACGGGGGACCCCAAAATAATTGAAAACAGCAGCAACGATCTGAGGTAGAACAAACTAATTTATTAAATATAGTATCAGCAAAATATAATGAGAGAGAGAGAGTGTGTCTGAAAGGTGGATACCACAACGCTGAGGTGAGAAGTGCAGTCCAGTTGAGCAGATGGAGAAAAGCAGACGGAGAAGAGCAGGCGAAGAAGAGAGCATCAGGTGACCTTTCCAGGAGTTATATCTCCTCGCTGATGGCAAAGCCTCCTGGGGAAATGTAGTTCTTCGGACAGGCACCTAGAACTTGAGCATCAGCAGTCAAATCCCCAGTGCATTACGTGATGTTATGGTGTGGAATACTGATAACCAAAAATCATAAAACCATGACACTAGTTGTGGTGACTATACTGAAAGAGTGTTTTATAGCTGAGAAATTGTTCTATTGAGTAGTGTTATTGTGCTCTTTCTACCAGTTGTTTCCATGGAAATAAATAGGCATTTCTTCTAATGCAACCTACCTAATACTAATAACTTTCTATAAAAATATAGGCTAATCACTAAGCAAGGGAAGCAACTAAATTCTTCAGCTGCTCTGTTCTGCAGTGCTACCTAAGGAGTGCAGAGTGCCTTATTTCATTAGGCTTCAAAGTATGACACAGAATAGAGCAGATAAAAATATCAGCAAGACAAGATGGACTTTACTAAGGAACATTTTTCATGTTTAGAAACACTTCTGTACTCTACAATGGATTTAATTGGGAAAGAGTACTAAGAATCATAAAAGTAGAAATTAGCATTCAATTTATCTGTCATAAGAAAAAACCCATCTAGCCAGTCTTTAAAAGCTGCTGTCCCACAGAAAAGCTTAGAAGGGAGAGGAAACTCATTTAAGGCTTTCACCTGAAAGTGAATAAAGGAGAAGTCAGTGCTGATATGTTGCAAGGGAGAAATCAAAGTCTCTCATGTTATTTTAATTGAAGTTGGCATTTGACTCTTTCACCCAACGTAAAAAGGCTTGCACAGTTATGTCTATTTGAATGCATGCTATTAGAGATCAAACATTCATCAGCTGCTTTTACTGAAGATATCATTAGCATTTTGTTAATCAGGTATGTTATTACATGAAGTTGATTGTACCACTTCACATTCCTGGAGGAAAATATCAAGATTGGCATCAGAAGCTATACCAGGGCTAGAAGAAGAGAATAAGCATGGGATGAAACCGAAGAGGGAAAAATAAAGCATGTGTAATAGTTAGGAAAATAATGTTCAATTGCTTGTTCAGACTTTCTGAGAAATAGCATCTATGATTCCTATGTCACCCCATTTTCTTTAAGCAGATTTCCTTATTAGTATGTATCTGCCTGTACTAGAGATTGCTCATCAAGTATGTAACATTAATATTTGTGGCTGTTTTTTGTCGAGCAGATCTCTGTTTAGTGGACTGAAAATGTCCATCCTTGGTGATGATCTCTTAAGTATTGATGCTATTCTACTTGAGAGGACTTCTGTTTTGAATTTGCCGTTTCTTCAGTTTATGCATTTCTGTTTGCACTTGTGAGAATATATAATTGCTAGCAAGAAATGAGTATTAAAAGTGGTATTAAGTTGGCCAAGTCAGCTACTTGAAAATTAAGAAATATTGAGGAATTTAGAAGCACAGTGACACTGTTAGAGTCCAGCCACATTACCAGTGTATCTCACAGCAGCAGAACATAACGACAGGCTCACATGAGTCTCTGCCCAACAAGAACTAAATTTCTAAGACTTTGCTACATGTTTGTGACTTTAGAACTTGGACTGAGTAAAACTTTTCTCCAACTTGATATCAAGGTGCCTTTTGTTGTATTAGGAATACTGATTGTAAAGTGGAAGAAGGGTCACTAAATAAATAAAGGGAATCTACTGTATTAATTGGAGAGAAGGTGTCTCCCAGAACAGCCCTGTGGAGCTTTATGTAAAAGCCTTGCAAGTGAACTAGAAGTCAGGCTGCATTGTGCCTCTGGCAATAGGAGCAGAGGGAAAAACAACTCCTGACCTGATTTTATCTCTGTCTCCTGTTACCTTGCAGCCGTGCAGAAGCCAGATAGGCCATGAGTTTTTACAGTCTAGGTGAGAAAGGAGTCCTTGTACTGAGCCAAATGTTCCCAAAGTTTTGATAAAAGACTTTGCCAGAAATTTTCCTTTTCTTATACAGGAACCAGGTATGGCTCATGATACAGTGACAAAATCTTTGATTAGACAAAATGCGACAAAGTTCTGTGTACACTAGAAAAAATCTGAATAATCTCTTTCTGAAACAACCTAGTTTGCTACTAAGGAGATTGAAAAACGAAGAAAGGCTGTTACAGAAGGCAGCAGATATTTTTCTTATCTATATATCCTTTAGATGGCCTCATTACTGTAGTGTCTGGGCACATTGTTCTTTTTCCTGAAGACTTCCAGGAGGTAAGGAAGGAATATTTTACCAGTTTTCAGAGGTAATTAAGGCATAGGGGATAAACAATGTCTTTGGCATTGTATGAGGCTGACCCCAACTGGTTTACAGTAACCTGACTGTTGGACCTTTCCTTGGTTCTGTTTTTTTTTTTCTTATATGCACATATCTGCCCACAGTTTTGAGTTTCTCTAGGGTGATTGACTTTTATGCGTGTAAATTGCACTTAACTAAAATTCAAGGCTCCTCAGTAAATACAATCAAAAAGGGAGAAACAGAAAAATGAATCATGTGCAATCCTAATTTCACCTCATGTGGGCATGTGATTATGAAAGTCCAGTTGCATAAAAAATTCTTATTTTCCAGATCTCTGCATACTTGAAGTGATGGATGGTGATTATTTTACTGGAATGTGTTGTACTTCAATTTAATGCTAAGTCTAAATATTATAACTCATCTTCCAATTTTTTCCCTAAGTAAAAGCTATTATATCTTTTGTGGAGTTCACTGTGCTTTCATCACCAGAGTGCTCCACTACAACTGAGGAAGATCATCCCAAATTTCCAAAAATGCCCTCTAGGTTTCAGTGCCCAATCACAAGAAGCTTGTGGCTGATTTCTTGCGGACGTTATACCATCTTTCCCTCCTCCATGTCAGGCCTTCAGGGTCTCAAGCAAATAACCAGAAAACAAGAAACGTAATTTTTAGGCAGCAGTGAAGATTTTAGCCTATAAAATAAACAAGGTGTCTGAACCATTCAGAAAATGGATGCAGTCCCCAAACAAGGGATTTAAATCCTAGTTTAAATGCTAGTCTATAGTTCTGAAACCTGATAATTCAGTCACCAGCCAGTCTTTGTGTGCCAAAATGCCATAGGTGTTTTGTTGTGCTAGAGGCTCAGGCTCAGTTTGTGATCTGGTTTATTTCTGAGCCAACCTGGCATTTAGAAGAGAGACTGTGGCAGTTAGCTTACTTTTTCTTTGTAATTACTAGTTGATCGATCCCCTTTCTCATCAGTAAGTCTGACATGTCACCTTGACGCTGGGGAAACTATCGTAGGAACTTAAGCCCAGAATTCCTTGTCAGGCCAAATGATAGAAATTTAAAACAGAATTTTAGTGTTTTTTCAGATCTGCTCTGTTTTGGGTTCCCTGGGATGGTAGGAATGTCTCTGAGATTATAGATTGGTGTTGACAGTATGTCATCTGAGTAGTTACCTCCATTGTAAGCATATGAGGGTACAAAGCCAGATGACAGCAACCCTCATATATTTTTGTATTCCTCCTGTCCCTACCCCAAGAACAACAAAAAAAGCTGCAGAGGTGAAACTGAAAAACAACAGCCAGAAACATAACCAGCTTGAAACTCTACCTGTGAATTCTGTCTTGGTCAGCTCTAGTTTGAGGGAGGATGCTGCTCCTGTTAACTTTGGATGTCTTTTAAAGCTGAGGTTTGGATGATGGAAGGTTAGAACAGCAGCTCTGTAAATAATCTTACAGTATTTCTTCTTGTCTTGTGATCTTAAAAAAATATTACTAGATAACCATCCTTCTGTGATAAGAATCTATTCTTACAGCACTATTTGTTGAAATAATTTTTGTCTACTTTCACTGGGTGTGCTCTCTGAAGTAAGAATTCCCTTTCAGAAAGACTTAACACAAAATATGCAAATGGCAAGGCTGTTGTTGCCTTCAGTGTTATCCCAGATTTTATTTGTTTCTAAGCTTGCAACAAAAATAATGAAAAAAACAACCAAACAAAAAAACTCAAAACCAACCAAGTTCCATCCAGGAAAGCATCCACTTGTCATTTTTTAAAAATTCATAAATATTCAAAACATCTCTTTCCATTAAATATTTAGTTCCTTAAGTGTAGCCACTGGAAAGCTTTCAGAACCATTTTTATAAGTCTCACCTCATGGTAGAGCATTGTAACTTGTGGCACCTTGGACTCAGAATTAGCTACAACACCACCAAAGAGCCACCATGTTTCACAACTAGTGCTCCAGAACCAGCCGTGTTCCTTCCTCAGAGTGTGACTTTCTTTAACAGGACTTTTAAAGTCCTTTAACAGAACTTTAAAAGTCTGTGGGGCAGACAATTCTGGATTTCCATTTTCTTGCCCAACTCTGGTATTTGTTATTACCAATAAATCGAAGTTGAGAGAGTATGTTAATATGGCATGCTTCTCCGTAAGCTAAATTAATATTGAACAACATGAAACTCATTGAATGAGTCAGTGAATGAGTCAGAGGAGTAGTGAGTGGCGAAAGTGCAAGCCTACAGCTGATAGACATGATTTAGAGTTTAAAATACACAGTCTGTTTTCTTTATGAAACTTCAGAGATCTCAGAAGAACAGCTTACCATGATTGCCCAGGCTAGCAAGCAACCTTCTCTTTTATCACGTAAACACTCATGTGTGAACTGAACCATAAAAGTAAATCCACAGAGGGCTCATCCACTGCTAGGAAAGGTGCATACATGCTTCATTTCATTATATTTTTTTCTATGAGGTAGGAATATCCAGCCTTGAGTGAAATGATCATACTGACACCAGATAACACAATTTATACTGCCTGACTTCTCTTTAATATAAAATCCCAAAAGGAGTACAAAACAAAGAGGTGATGACTGTGTAAACAATGAATTTGTTCTATTTTTTTTCAAAGCCACAAGTAAAACACTACTTGAAAACTATGATCTGTTTCCTTTAAAACATTTTGTCTTGACAATGTTCAGAATATTAAGGCTTAATTTTACAAATTGACAACTGGGTGTAGAAGTTAATAATGCAAGCCATGAAAAATTAAGATTGGTATTTTGTAAGGAATTTTTAAACATAGGGATACTTGTCATATACTGTGTTTTACATTATCTTATGCTTTTTTGACTTTTGGAGGTTAAAACTGCAGATTTTGTGTTGGTTTGTTGTCATGGTTTTCTTTTAAAATATAGATATATTTTCAACCAAAGACAGAATTCAGAAGGGCTCATTGTTGTTGGACCAAGATTTTTTGTAATTTGACTCTGTATAAGAGGAAAACCCCAAACCCAAAAATGTTTTAGCTGAGGAATGTGAGTGTGTAGGTAGGGACTGGAAAGAGGGGAGGAATATCTAAGACAATGCTCTGTTTTGTGTCTAGAGTAAGCAGCAAAGAGCCTTTATTCATCACTAGCGCTCCTGGCTCTCATGAGAGGGCAACTGGCAAGTACTCGTGATGTTTGGGGCAGCCACACCAGACCAGCTCAGTAGTTTGACACTAAGCCAGTATCCTATCTCCTAGGCACTGAAACACTTCGAGATTCCTCTCTGTACAAAATGCTGTAAGTCTCTCCACCAGAGAAGCTGAATATCAAAGCAGTTATATGCAGGAGCTCTGAGGGGAAATGCCTGACTTCGTCCTCTTTTTTGCTCTGCTGCAAACTGTCAAGATGCAGCCTAAGCAGGTGTCATAGAGCCTCATGATAAACAATTTGGGAGAAGTTTTCATTGTGAGGACGACCAAACACTGGACTAGGTTGCCTAGAAATGTGGACTCTCCATCCTTGGAGATGCTGAAAACTTGATTGAACATGGCCCTGAGCAGGGAGACTGGACTAGGCAATCTTTGCAGGTCCTGACATACTGCAGGTATTATGTGTCTCAATGGAGTAGTAATGGTCTCAGATAACTTACTACACTAGCTCTATTCAAAGGTTTCTCCATTCAGAAGAGCAGTAGGTCCATTTCAAGGCTTTGCTATCCCAGGGGACACATTACAGCTATATGTTAGGCTTTAAATACCTACTAAAACTAAAGTTTCATGGATTTTATTTTACCAGAAATTAAATCTACTGTTTTTTATTGGCAGAGCTTTCAGAATATTATGACCTCATCACAATGGTGTTCAGATACAGAGACAAAAGTGATGGCTGAAGAGCTGGTTGGGGGGGGGGGGGGGAGAGGGGGGCGGGCGGGGGCGGGGGAAGAAACAGAGATATTAGGACATAATTAGCCATTATCAAAATTTTGTGGCCATTTTGGGAACATAGGGAGTATTTCCTGGTGAAAAGAAAGATGGTAAGGGACTGAAGAGGGAGAGTAGTAACCAGAAATGAGGGATTGAGACAACTCTGAAAAGGAGAAAAAAGACACAGAGAAAACTTCTATTAAGTTAAAATCTTGATGTGGTAGTTGTGCTCCCAGGAGCATTGTTCCAGCTTGCCAGATGTTATATAGAACGCAGCCAGATCCCTGCGGGCTGTGCAGAGCTCCCATTGCAGGAACAGGAGAGCTGATCAAGCCAGGAGCATGGCATGTGTGGCCCTGCAGGCATGTGGAACATGGCTTCTGTTTTGTCTGCTTAGGGTAAAATATGGCAAGTATTTTACAGGCTATAAGTGCTAACCATAGTAGTTAGCATGCTTTCCCAGTTCTATTGCTAAGTTTTGGCTGAAAAATAGTTCATATCCCTGTCACTTAGCCAGAAGGTAGCAACCAAGCATGTGGGAAGGACACTTTGGTGAAGTTCCCTGTGTTGTTTCAGCTGCAGCAACAGGCCCTGACACCTTGCTTTATAAATGTCTGAAATGTTACTGTGTTAATTATATCCTGCTTTCCTTCCCATTTCCTCATCTCATTAATATTATAAAGTAAATCTGTGGCACTTGCTGACTCTTGCACGATTTTTTGACCATGCAGATCAAGTTTTATTTAGTTTTGTAACAATTAGATCTCATTGCTATTTGGTTTTGGTGGGGCTTTCTCTCTCTCACTGTTCCTCAGATATTATATGTGATTTAAGTGCTGCTGGTGTACATCTTCGCAACAGCTTTGATGAACTTCAGTGGAAGTGTTGATACCGCACCAGGCATTTGTGGATATGTCCATTCACTGTGGACACACATTGTTAAGGAAGATCATTTATGCTGTTTCTCCTCTGTCTCAGAACATCTGCACAGAGGAGTATGCATGAGGTGATCATTGGCAAGAGTAATTACCCACAGATGCCCACTGGCCTGGGGCTTTGGCATCTGGTACCCTGGCACCCCACTAAGGCCTTCTCTAGGAGCTCCCGGTGCTGTGATGTTGGCTTTGCACGGAATGAGACCTCTGGTGTCATGGACTTGATGGGGTCAAGTGAGGATATGACAAGAGGGATACACTTCCATTTCTCTCATCAACATGTGCACCTATGTTGGTTTGCAAAATGGAGTAGGTGTTTCTACAAAGTAGGGTCCCCTGTTAAACCATCATTTCATCTCTCCCTTCTTTCTTTCTTCAGGCCATGCAGTTTATCTTCCCATGTTTAGGCCCTTCCGGCCTTTGAAATTTTATGGTGTCATGAAACACAGCAAAAAGCACAGTGTTATCCTCTTGATCTCCAGAAGAAACTCATGGTGGTAGGAGATAGATCACAGAAGTCACATTGGACTGAATTTTAATTTTGAAAAAGATTCTAGAAAAATTTCATGTAAATGAAAAAAAAAAAAATTAAAAAAACATCAGTCAGGAACTAATTAGAAATAATTAGACATTGCTAGCTCCACCACACCACTGGAGAAGATGGAGAAGGCCAGTTCAATGAAACTGGAGTCAGCACTATTCTCTCCAGACCTGTGGAGTCAAAAGTGATTTTTTTTTAATATATATATTTTTTAACCCTTATCAGTCAGAGAATAAGATGATCAAAGAAGGGATATATGACATTTCTCCTACTTCAAACTTAGCTAAAATATCTCTGTTTTTGCTTCAGCTGTAAAGAATAAATTTTACCCTTCTTCAAATGGTAGGTATCTGTCTTCAGGCCTACTTCTGCCCATTCTTTTGTTTCTAATCCATATCCTATTTTACCCCATGACATAAGAAATGAAACAGAGAGAGGTAATGTCTATTAGTTATACTAGAGAGTGAGCTAGAAGGAATCCCATCATAATACCAGAGTATAACAGCAAAGTGCAGGGTGGGACAGAAAAGTGAAACATCAAAATGTAGAACAGAATAACAAATCTTGGGTGGGACTGAAGACTATCTTTTCTCCTGTATGCAGTGGATTGGATCCCGTGGTGAGGAGAAGCTGATGCCAAAGGAGTTCTAGATTACAGATAACATTCCTAATTCACTGGCAAATAAACTCTAACAGAAATATAGATGTCTGGAAGATACTGAATTCCTATATATTGTATAGAAACTGGAAGGTGGTTAGTGAAATAGGATCCCTATTTCTGTCTCATTTAAGGTGAAGATTCCTGGGTGAACAGTTATCTGCTGCAAAGTAGATGTAAAATTCTTGAGGGAATATGAGAATAAATATAGGAGTACTGGAAGGAAGGGAGTATATATGGGAGAAATAGAAGGTATCAAAGGATGAAGCTGGGACAAAGGGCAAAGGGAGAAAGGTTGCACTGGGGATGTGGTGAGAAAGGAGAACTTCATTGGAGTAAGCTTCAAATTTCTATTGATCACTAAGTGTGTAGATATTTCAGTGTAGAGGTAGGGGGAAAGAAATTTTACTTTTGTATATTTAGCGGCTTTAAAAATTAAAAAGATCATTCAAAAATGTGCTGCTTTTGAACAGATAGGGTGATGAGTCCAGAGATTTTTTTGCAATAAGAATAATCTTTCAAGTAAGTTCAGCTGAGTTTGATTTCTTTAGATTGTTAACATCATTTCTTCAATGCTATGCTAGATGTCCCTGCTCCTCAGAGTTCATGACTGAGAGCACAGATGTTGAGCTGAGATACTATGAGAGAGTTAAAGACAGAAAATGATAAGGGTTTATTTCTTGGTTGACTGGTTATCAAGTATGTAAAATCAAGGTTCCTCAACTGTTAGCTGCTTGGAATAATAAACATTAATGATAAGAGACTGTGAGCTTGTCGAACTCCAGATCTTACCTGCACAAATTCATTTAAAAATGAACCTACATGTTATGGCGTATATTCTCAAATTCAATTAAATACCAGAATCCTTAGGACCGCTACGTTCTGCTGCCAGAAAGCAACACAGGAAAGTTAGATGAGACCACTGGGTTTTCACCAGTCTTAAAGGTCACTGTTGTACTTATATTCTTTCTATGAATCATGAAATTCACTGTAACTGTCCTTTCTTACTCTGTGTTTTCCAAAGTATTGCTGAATCTGAGCCACATCACACAATTCCCTAAACTAATATGCTGTTTTTTGGCTATATATCCCTTCTGTATATTAGCTTTGATTTTGTAGAACTCCGTTCAACAAAATGTCTTACTCATTTCAATGCAGTCAAGTATAGAAGAGCTGTTTCACAGCAGCAGAATGACATACATGTTAACTATCTATAGCCAACTGAAATTTTAAAAGAAAATGCGCCTGTTCTGAAGGCTTTCTTTACATCTAATTACTTGTAAATACAAGTACTTAAATAGTTACTGTGGGGGAAAAGACACTGGGATCTTATGGTTATAACTTTGTGAGTTAATTTCCTCAGTACATCTGAAAATCTAAGCAAGCGTTTAATATTTAAAGACATTTTAAAAAGTTCAGCCCCGAGGACTCCATGTTTAAAACGGTTGGCCAACATACATGTAATCATGTACTGATGGAAAGAATGCATTCTAACAAATCTTTAATCTGTGCAAGAAATAACAGTGCCAAAAAAGATTACTATGTAATCCAAATCCAGTTTGTTCTTGAAAAGCTGTCTGGAATGAAGGAATACAAGGCACAGTTCACTTTTGTATCTGAGGCTAAAATAACTTGTTCTGTTTCACAGAACTGTAGACTGAACTGTAGAATCACAGAACAGCTCTGGTTGGAAGGGACCTCAAAGATCATCAGATTCCAACCCCCTGCCACAGGCAGGGTTGCCAACTACTATATCAAGTACTAGATCACATTGCCCAGGGCCCCATCCAAAACTGGCCTTGAACATCTCCAGGGATGGGCCATCCACAGCCTCTGCAGGTAACCTGTTGCAGCACCTTACCACCATCTCAGTAGAAAAACTTCCTCCTGACAGCTAATCCAAATCTCACCTCCTTTAGTTTTCCCCCCTTGTCCTCTCACTATCTACCTGCATAAGAAGTTGATTTCCCTCTTGTTTATAATCTTCCTTTAAATCCTGGAAGGCCATAACGACTGCTTCCCAGAGCCTTATCTTCTTCAGCCTAAATAAGCCCAGTTCCTTCAGCCTATGTTCCTAGGAGAAATACTCTAGCCCTTTGATCATCTTCATGGCTCTCCTCTGACTGAAATGTCTTAGCTTAATTCAATTCCAAAATCTTTGACATTTATCAGTTTTCAACTGATGATGTGCCTATAATAAAACAAGGAGATAAAGGACGTACATGGATCCCCATCAAAAATATATGCATCATCTCTGTTTCAATCCTTGTGAACACAAAGGGCACATTTGCCATTTGTGTATGCCTGAAACAAAGGCAGTAAGCTATTTTTCCAGTTCTAAAAGTGATTTACTGTATTAGGAGGAAAAGCAAGCAAAGGAAAGCTTTATTAAGTATCTGGATACTGACATCACCAAAACAGTTTTAGGGATTTGTTCCATGTCAGAGGAATAGCTTAGACATTCTGAAGGTGTACAGACTTCTGAAGTTTGGAAACACAAAGCTTGGTGCTACAGCCAGACCCTGCTGAGACATCAAAGATCTTCAAGCTTTTCTCATAAGTGCACTTTGTAGTGTTATGTTTCAGACCATCAACACCAGAAGGTTTCACATACGGCACAGTCATGTTGCCCAGGACAGCCAAGCACTCCTTTTACATGGACTTTCTAACCATACTGCTGAGTTTGTCTCCCAGTTCCTTGGATAAGTTGAACTGTTCAGGTAAAGTTCAGGATTTGCCATCTGTTTTGATTATTTTTTCAAGGAATTGCTTGGTAGCAGCTATTAGGAGGTTTTTTCCTGCTAGATGCCAAGGCAAATGTACATACACAAGGTAATGACACTGTAATAGGTGCTTTCAGTGGCAAGCTGTTCTCTTATTCCTTTCTCTGCTAGAGTTGCTGAGTACAGTTTTTTTCAAAGTCAGAACATATCAGCCATGTGAAAATCATGCCAAAATTTATATTTCAGAACCTAACAAGCAGTTCAATAGATTAACTTTAATTTCTTGTTTGGGCTTTTACTAGTATTACTCAAATATCAGTCTCTGTTTCTCTTGGAGCGAACCTTTGAAGTGAACATTTATCAGCATGCATTGTTAAAGTCATCATCAAGTACCAAACAAAGCAAAGCCATACTGCATAGTCTCAAGGAGAGAAATCTGGTTATTCCTCATAAAAAATTGTGGAGGAAATTTACAGAAAGAAATCCAGCAAGAATATGTTCCATAAACAAATCTGAAGAAAATAAATCAGAAACAAAAGGACAGCTAACGAAAAGACAGAGCAAAGAGCGTTTCAGTTCACACTAGCTGTCCTTACTTACAGATGTGAATTTGCAGAGCTGATGTGGATCACTGCTGTAAAATCCCCTTTTGAACTACTGAATACAACATATGGTAGTGTAGGTGTGGTGGAAAGTAGAAATGACACTGTTTGCAAGTCAGATGTAGGATCTCAAAGAGGTATAAATCCAAACAAGATACTTGTGGTTCATTGTTCATGTAGCTTTGCCAGGAGGAGTGGAAAATCGTGTTATCTTAAAAATGATGACTTAGAAAGTTCTGTGGCTCCAAAACACCTAGCTGAATCAACACGATGTACCTTTCCTGAAATGTAAGCATTTATTTCTAACAACAGTGAAACACTGATATACTTTCACTTAAATTCTAAATAACCTTGTTCCCTAGTTAACATGACTAGTGAAATCAGAATATGTCCATTCTGTCATATCTCTATCCTAAAGGAAAAGTTGCTGGATCAGTACCAGCCATCTAGATTAACAGTTCAGACTTTGTCTAGCCACAGCCAAGCTTACTGTCTATAAAATACACAGATAATAATTATAGCAGAATTTGATAAAGATTTGCTGATTAGCAAAGAAGCAGCGAAAAGGTACATTCCCAAATGTGAACAGTATTTAAGAATTCTAAGGCAGAAGAATGTATGTGAACAGCTTCATATAAAAATATCCTCAAGATAAATACTAAAAAGAAAATAAAAAATGTTCAAACCAAATTTGGGATTCAGAAATTCTTTTTTTTCATTTTGCAATAGCAAGATATTGAATAAAAAAAATCTCTTTCCTGCCTTCCAGCCAATTTGCTGCTGTGCACTGTTTCAGCGTGATAAATCAGCATGTGCCCAATTTTGAATACCTGAGTTGTTTCTATTTCAGAGAGACTGCTCTCCTGAGATTGTTAAGCAGGAGCCAAGTTACTGAACTTGTCCTTTGGGGCTTGCTGAACTACCCACTGGGGTTGCTGGAAATCTAAACCCACGCTTTTTCCCTTTTATTTTTTTCCTGTGAGATAAAAAAAAAAAATACCTAGGTAGGCTTTACGCACACAGATTCAGGCTCGTGCAAAACATGCTCATGCAGCAGCAGCTTTGTCTGGAGAATAGCTCAACTCAGTGATTTTTCCCATTCCTACCCCAAAATTCTCCCTGGTGCCCAGATGTGCAGTCGTGTGGATTCCCAGGTGAGGTGAGGCCTATGCAGATAGTTCCCATGCAAATACTTACCTGGGTCCAAAACCAGAGAACCTGGCACCACTGGAGGGCTCACCACCCCTGACCATACCTGATCTCTAGCAAAACAAAGGAAAATCCTTTTTCTTTTAAAATGTGGAAGCAGCAAACTTCTTTTTTCTAAGGAAGTTACAGCTGGAAATAGTATGTCTCCTAGCAACCTGAGGAAGCTCAGTCTATGGGATCCCTGAATACTCTGGGATATGAGTTGGAGTCAAAGCAGTGCTGGAATCAAAGTGATATTGGAATTGAGGTGATGCTGGAGACAAGGAGATACTGTAGTGCAGTGAAAATCAGTGCACGCCCTGCCTGCATCCCCTCCATGCATGTGCCTTGCAGTGGTGAAAGGGGACTGCTTATGTGTGCTGGAGAGTATTTCTGACCTGAACTTGCTGTTGAATTTTGCTTGTCTGATTTGGCAAAGCAAGGGACCTGCCAGCACTGCCTGCAGAGAGGTGAGTGATGCTGCTCTGGGGTCATGAGGAGCCATGCTGTACTTTCAGGTGCCAAGTTTCACACCACAGCCAAGTATATACATAGCAGAAGTTCAAAAGTACTGGGCATTGCTGGAGATCTTTTCAGTTATTTATTCACAAAATTCTGGAATAATTGAGGTGTGGCTTTGGTGGGTTTTTTTTTTAGTGGGGTGGAACTGTGTTGTTTTTTTTTTTAAATACGTCAGAGGTATGTTTTATAGTAATAAATCCTCATGGCCCAAGCCACCGCCTTCAAGGGAAGGATTGTTTCTTCTTTCAAAAACTGTCCCTTACCCTTCCGCACTCCTCTGCCAAAAGTAATTCTGGAAGCAAAATCCTAAGTGGCTGTACATGTGATAGCATCTATTTCACATCCAGCTGGCACCTGACCAAGAGGCCAGGAAGTGTGCAAAGTAGGTTCCCATCTCTAGAGGTATGATTCCCAGGTGTGCATTGGGTCGCAGAGAAAATAGAATCATAGAATGGCTTGAACTGGAAAAGACTCTAAAGATCACTTAGTTCCAACTCCCTTCCAGAGTCAACCACCAGATCAGGCTGCCCAGGGCCCCATCCTATCTGGCCTTGAATGTCTTCAGGGATGGGGCACCCACAGGTTCTCTTGATGACCTGTGTCAGCATCCCACTGCCCTCTGGGATGATGAATGCTGCTGGGACCTGCTGGAATGGGGCAGGGCCATGTGCCAAGCGAGGTGCCCTGCTGTGGGGAGCCAGCACCAATGGAGGTGGGAGGGAAGGCATCCCAGGGAGCCCAGGGGGACAGGCACAGGACAATCCCAAGCAGGGAGCTTTGGAGTTGGCCAAAAACGCTCCAGAAAGAGAGAGTACAATGGGTGGAAGAGAGATTTGTTTATAAACCCTCCTACTTCTGTTCCATCTCACCCAGTCACTTTGAGTGGTTCGCTGTTTATGAAGTGTTTATATCCTAGTAAGAGCTGTCTGTTTGAGTTTGGAAGCCGTTTGATCTTCCTGGAAGTTACTATAGTGAAAAGTAAATCCTTCTGAAAGTGCTGGCTTATTTTGGGTCACATAACATTCCACTACCCCTAATTTTCAATTAATTTAATCTCAGTGCTAATATTAAAACATTGAATTTTGAGCATGTTTCTGTAGGAAATATTTGTATTCTTTTGCCAATAGTTTTGATGCTTCTTTTTATAGTATTCAAAAGAACTTTTATTTTTGAGAGTGGAAATTATGTACAGGCTCTGACTGCTCCCAGTTTTCTGTAGTCCTTGATATTTTGAAAATGCTGAGAGGTCTGAGGACTGTGGAAAAGGAAGATATTGAAGGTTGAAAGTGACTGTAGTTGGGTTGCTGCTGGATGACGTGAGCTGAGACATCGTTGTGTTAATGCCTAACACTTGCTCCTAGGGGAGAAAAAAAAATGTTCCAGCTGTGTTTCAGGAAAATTTGGGCAACTAAAGAACTTGAAAGTTACCCTCAACCATTTATATAAGGTTGTTAAGAAACATTTCCTAGAGGTTCCTGCTAAAGAGCTTGTTTTCTCAACAGTATCCAGAATATAAATTGTATCTCTGAAGAGCTGGCTACAGCAAACCTTGACAGGGTTTGCTCAGACAAACCTGGAGTGAATTGGAAGATGCTTATAGAGGTAAGCATCCTGCTGTGCCTGTAACTCTGTAACTAATGCAGCTCAGCTGCAGCAGGGTGGAAGGGGCAGGGCACTATTTGCTGCATTTGGGTGCTGTAAAAAAAAAAAAAAACAAAAACAACGATGGTCATTTGTCAAGCTTCACACCAAGAATCCTTAATGCAGAATATGAAAGGAACACTTGTGTGACCAACGTTAAACAGTGCAAGAAAGCACCCAAACTAAAGGAAGAGCTAATGATCTATTTTGAGCTGAACCAGCTCAACTGCTCCTGCAAAAGCTTCCTGGCTTAAAAAATAACAGTTAAGAAGAGAGAGAAATACCTTTTCTGGAATCAGCTAGAATGGAGAAGTGTTTTTCCTTTCCATCTGAAGGAATATCCAGCAAGGTACCAAAGGCTCCCCAAGGATGGGAAGGCTTGTAAGCAACCTGTTGTTTCTCTTTGTTTCCTACACCTGTTGTCATCTATTTTTCAGTGTTTCCTCTCCCACCTGGAAAAGCTTGAGAGAGGCTACATAGATTTATTAATCTTCCTCTCTGCAATCTGGTAGGTTGCTGTTACCTGTCACAGCCTGCTGTGAAGAGCTGCAGCACTATGGGTCCTCTTGTCCTGGGGTATCAGGAGTCCTAATGAGACCACTTTTCTTTTCTCTCTGAGTTACCATTGTGAAATGTTTTTTTCACTGAGATTAAGCAATATTTTCTTATATCCTTCAATTTTCTTTTGCTTTCTGTAGATATTAGGGGCATTTTAAGACATAGTAAAAATCCCTGCTGACTTTGGAAAAACAAAGCACAGGTTGTGTGAGAATTACTGAGAATCACATTTATAAAAATATTGAACTATATTGAATGTAGCTGTGATTCTTAAGCTGTATCTGCTTTTTCTGGTAAAAAGTCATCCTTTCAAACTCCTACTCTTACATTCCTGCATTGCTCTTCACGCTGCCAAGTGCAATAGCCTAATGAATTCTACAAAATTCTTTATCATGCTAGGAGGAATGCAGCAAAAACATCTGCATGAAAGAGGTGCAGTACAGTAATGATGACTAGCTTATGCAGATGGGACCAAATTCGTTTTTGATTTTATGGAAGATAATTGAATGTAGAATTACACCAGGATAATTCAGGTGCACATAATTTCCAAAAATTCCCTTTAAGGAAATGTCATTCAGGAAAAGCAAATTTACAGCACGTGCCATTTAGAGCCGAGGAGAAGTTAATAGCATGTAACAGAGAGATATTAAATGGATAGATTAGTAGCAGGTAACAACTGTGTGCTAAAATATTTTCTCTATTTTATCAAATTAAAGCAACCAACAATCACAACGGTTTTGTCCCTAGAGGACTTCTGATAAGATTCTCTCCAACTGACGAGAAATGTGAAAAGCCTGAAGCGATGTGACCCAGAGCCTGAAACACCTGTTAGGGACAAACCTTTCTGTCTCTAGTTTTTATTTAGAGATTGAATGGCAGGCAGTGAATTGCCAAAAGAACTCCCGGCTCATCCACCAAGCACTGTTTCTTCAGAGTTAGCAGATGATTTGTCTTGTGAGCCCTGTGCAGCCATATAAAGGACAAGAAAAAGAGTGAAAATCAGGATGTAGATGGATACAGAGGAAAAAAGAAAAAGCAGAGTCAAGAGGGTGGGGAACAGCCTTCAGAGGACAAGAATACCTTGTTCTGTAGTAGAAATCTCAAAAATATTCAAACTGGCAAATCCAGAAGGAGTTGGGGGGTTCCCATGTCCAGTCACAGATAGGCTTACATAACATGGGAGCTCTGTGCTGGCTTAAGATCCAGCCAAGTCCCTGCCTCAATTGAGGGGGGACTCGCTGTGCAATGTAACAGGGACATGTTTCTGAACCAGCCAGAATTATCTTTAAATCACCCATCCAAATAACGAAGGATTTTAATCCTTCATAGAAACTCCCTGCAGATAGTCATATGCCACTTACTAGCAGTGAAGTTTGGACCAGATGAGATCCAGGGGCCCCTTCCAAATTCTACCATGCTGTGATTCTATTCTTGAGACTCACGAAGATCAGAATTACTTTGGAATAGTAGTAACTAGAAGTATGTAAAAGTGACTACAGGAAAAGTGTGCCAGACGTGTATCTGCAATTTCATTAGGCTATCATAGCCTATCATCTATTGTAACTCATTCTGCAGAAGTGCTGTCAAGCCGCAGTACCATTCTGTGTAAATGCAGAATTTTTTCCTCTTTGAAATATTTTTTGACAGCTCTAATACTAGTACTGCTGAGTATAATACCTTAGTTTGTCATACATGTACTTTTTGCTTATTAAATTCTTTCTCTTCAATATATTAAAACCATGGTCAGAGGCACATCCTATTGTATTATTACTGAAAGTACCTGTAAGATTCATTTCATAATTGTTTTCAGCTATGAGATTATTATGAGATTGAGAACAGGAAATAGCACAGCCAGACTGTGGAGTCTCTTTCCTTGGAGTTTTTCAAGAGCTGCCCGGGTGTGGACCTGAGCAATGTGCTCTGAGTGTTCCTGCTTCTGTAGGGGTTGGGCCAGATGGACCCAGAGTTCCCAACCAGTCTCAGTCACTTTGTGATTTGTGGTTATACACCAAAATTTATCTTTAATAATACTTCAGTATGTCTTCTTACACCTATTTGTTAAGGTTTGTTACACCTATAGCAGCACTGAGGCAGCAAATAATCAATTTTCAGCAAGGAGTGGAAGTTGCAATCTACGGAAATGTTGCTTTTTGTTTTCTGCGCGTAGTTCTTCTCCGAGCTACTGAACGAGTACAACGTGTGCAGCATGAATTCAGTAACAAAGAGAAAAATTTAGCTTTAGAGAACCTTTTCCAAATGCATTTATTTGCCTAGGCAACTAATTTATTCCGATATACCTTATCAAATTCCTTTTTCTTTTTTTTCACATAATGACTATTCAGTGGCTTTTCTCAATAGACTAAAATATGTCAATCCTGTCTAGACTTTATACATCAACTACTTTTTATGGTTTTGTTTGTGTATAAGTATTTTTGATTTTAAAATATATATATATATTTTTAATATGTTCTTACAGTGCTAGACATGGGCTTTCAAGATAATGTAGACTGGTATAAACAGATTTTATTCTACATATTAATTCTAAACAGAATAAGAAATCAGCATAACTCATAATTTTAAAAATTGGTTCATGTTCATAATTGTGCATATATATTGTGGCATGTATGCACAATAAGAGCAACATACACAGTTATGTGTGTGTTTAGTCATATTGATCTTTGTATGTTCAGTATACTATTGTGATAGAATTCCATTTAGGGTGGAATAGACTTTCAGAATCACCTATTCTAACCATCAACATGGGTTCTTTCCAACCACACACATGGCTGAGACATTTCTCTAGTGTCCTATAGTGACACATCTACACAACTCTTAAATCCCTCAGGGATGGGATCTGCACCTTATTCCTGGGTATTCCAATGCTTGACTACCCTCTCCCTGAAGAAATTGTTCCTGTTCAATCTAAACTACCCCCGGTGCAGCGCGAGATCGTTCCATTGTGTTCTATCGCTTGTCACCTGAGAAAAAAGAATACCACCTATCTCACTGCAGCCTCCTTGCAGGAAGTTGTAGAGAGTGATGAGATCTACCCTCAGCCTCCTCCAGACTAAACAGCATCAATTCCCTCCATCGCTTCCCATGATTCTTGTTCTCTAGTTCCATTATTAAAGGGTATGAGGCATCAAGGACTTAGGAATACTTTAGCTCTTAATATTGTACTGGAACTTCTGATGACCGATAAAGTGAAAGCTTGTGAAATCTGCTCCATGTACTTCATGTTAATTGCATATCCCCATATTGATGGGGATCCAGTTCCTCATTATAGAGATTTACCTTTAGGACATACCATTGATTATCTTCTGGCTTTTACTCTTATCTATTTTCTATGCAAATCTAAATGGAAAAACTCACTTCTTCAACAAAGCAAATGAACACATAGACAAAAGGAGTCTTTAGAGAGAAGCTGTTAAGTTTGGAATAGATAGAATAGGTAGATAGGAATAGAGCAGACAGAGAGGTGGACAGAAAACTTGCTGAATGGGTTAACCCAGCAGATGGTGCTCAGTGACACAAAGTTTAATTGGAAGCTAGTAATAGACAGGGGTGAATAATAGGTGCAATCCTATTAAACATCTTCTTCAGTGATCTGAATGATGGGGCACAGTGTACCTTCAGCACATTTGTTAACAACACAAAACTAGGAGGAATAGCTGATATGCCAGAGGGTTGTGCTGCCATCCAGAGGGACCTGGATAGTCTGGAGAAATGGGCTGACAGGAATCTTGTGCAGCGCAACAGGGAGGAGTGCTTAGTCCTGCCCCTGGAGAGTAACAATCCCAGGCAGCAGCATGTGCTGGAGGTTACCCAGCTGAATAGCATCTTGGCAGGATGAGTCCTGCTGGGCAGAAACCAAGATGAACATGAACAAAGGATATCTAAAATGACTGAGAGATTGGAACATCTCATCTATGAGGAAAGGCTGAGAGAGCTGATCCTGTACAGCCTGATGAAGAGAAAGGGTCAGGAGAATCTTATAAATGTGTGTAAAAATCTGGAGGAAAGCTGTATAGAAAATTGAGGCAAGGTTTTGTTGGTGCCTGATGCCCTTTGCAAGAACAAGCAATAAGAAGAGGCAACAAGCACAAGCTGTAACAGGAGGTTCTTTCTGAACCTAAAGAAATTCTTTTCTACTGCTGACTGAGAACTGACACAGGTTGCTCAGAAATACTGTGGAGGCTCCCTCCTTAGAGAGAGCCATTTGAATGTGGGCCTGGGCAATCAGCTAAGTATCCCTGCTTGAGCAAGAGGATTGGACCAGATGGCTTCTAGAACTGTCTCCAAATCTCAGCTACTCTGTGATTCTGTGAAACAGCCCTTGTCGTTATTCCCAACTTCTCGCTTATTATGGCTGTGAGCAGTTCAGTACTTCCATACTCTAAATCACAGATGAGAGGCAGGAGGGAGGACAAATTCCCAGGCTGAGTAGCTATGTCATTGCATCCCAGGAACGAAGCAGTTAGAGTAGAACATACAGAACAGTAAAATATTTGGCAACAATTAAACCACATGCAGAAAGGAAAATCTTGCTTTCATAAGCCTATGCAGATGATTCAGGCATTTGTCCTATGATTAACAATATATTCTGAGGAAGAAGGGCTGTTATGATTTAATTCCACCTCTTCACACATGCTAGTGAAGAGACTACTTCAGTGATAGTTTTTCCTTTGTTAAAATCATGTTTTCTGTTCTCTTGGTCGCCATGTAGCAAGAGCATTTTCTATCATACTGCTTTACCTGTAACCAATGTACGAACTGAGATGTTTTCAGTGGAAGTGAACAAAACCAGAAGATAAGAGAGAGAATCATAGAATCCTTAGAGTTGGAAAAGATCTCTAAAGGCCATCTAGTCCAACTCCCCTACAGTGAATAGCTAGATCAGTTTGTCAGGGCTTGATCCAGCCTCACCTTGAAAGTCTCCAGAGATGAGGCATCCACATCTCTTGGCAACCTGTTCCACCCTCACTGTAAAAGACTTTTTCCTTATATCTAACCTGATTCTAACCTCTTTAAGCTTGAAACCATTTCCCCTTGTTCTGTCACCACAGACCCTGCTAAAGAGTCTGTCCCCTTCTTTTCTGCAGCTCCCCTTTAGATCTGCAAAAGCTTCTATGAGGTCATCATGGAGCCTTCCCTTCTCCAGGCTGAACAGCCCCAGCTCTCTCAGCTGTCCTTATAGGAGGGGTGTTCCATCCCTTGGATCATTTTTGTGGCCCTCCTCTGGATGCATTCCAACAGGTTCCATGTCTCTCCTGTACCAAGGACTCCACATCTGGATGCAGTGCTTCAGAATAAATATATCTTCAATATGATGGTTACCATGATAAAGTCACGTAGAAAATTTTAGTTCTAACTATTTGTTTATATTTCTTTTTGCATATGAGCATGTATTCTTTTTGAGCAGACTCTTTGTTCCTTTTTTTTTCCTCTGCTTACATTGGTTTAGTTGTGTTTGTGGAAACCTCCTGTTTGGCCTCTTATTATATTCGTTATTCTAAACACAGGTGTACAGAAAACAATGCAGATCCAGAGGTCTCTAAGTAAATCTTTGAAACATTTGCAGTAAAAATGAACGTTATCCTTTGGTGATGTACACGTTTGCTTATTTTGATACAAAATAGTAGGAGACAGTAATATTTTCTATAACTGGAATGACAGTTTTTAGCAGTGCCTCAAATGAAGTTGCAGTAATTTAGAACAATGCATTCGGGCTTTAAGTCTGACCTATACCTTCAGTCTTGATTTGTAAGTTAGGTTGGAATTCAGGACTGAACTTGAGTCCAACCTGCTGACGTTTGTAAATCAACATCCACTTTGTGAAAGCACAGGGCTGCCTGGGCAGGGAGCTGAAGCTGAGGCTGCTGTGAGAGGGGCAGTCCACACAGTGCACAGTCAGGCTGTGCCCCAGAGAATGTAGGAGTCTCCCCCTTCAGACCATTGGCTTTGGAAACTTGAGTCCATACTCAGATGTACATACTTTTAAAAAGGCAGCATATCTTCTAGCACTCATACTCCCCCTCTTCAAATAACAAATTTTGCAGCTTAGAAACTATGTTGTTTATTTCTTCACTTTTTTGTTATATCCTAATTGTTGAGACCTAGTAAAGGATTGTTTTTGGTATAGAAAAGAACCTATTTTTTATTAAAGATTTTGAGTTGTTTGTGGATTTTTTGTTTGTTGTTGTTTTTCAGGCTGTTTTCCCCATTCCCTAGCATGCTTTGCTGCCAAATAGATAGTGATAAACACTATGTTTTGGACTGTGAAGAGCAAAATCAATGGCAGATTAGTCAGACTTTCTTACACTGAAGTCTTTAAGCAGCCAAATAGTCTTGCTGGTCTTTAAAATGAACAAAGTTTTCCTAGAAAGAGCATTATTGGTCAGAGAGTGTTTGTGAAACGTAGAAGGTGACTCTTTGTATCCTACTTTGGTGAATTCTTGTTTGCATTTGGAAAAAAAAGTAAATCTGGCATCTGGAATTTGCAGATCCTTACAGTTGTAGCAACTGGTGTCTTTCTGTAGCACAAATTCAAGGCAGCAGAGATCACACTGTGACCAAGATCCATTTCTGCAGTATTTCTCTTATCCTGCATAGGATCAAAAAGAAGAAGAAGAAAAAAAAACCAAAACAAAACAAAAAAAAAACCAATCACCAAACTGTTCCTAGGCCCAATCCTATAACCAATGAAGTCAGCAAGAATAGAATAAAATGTTTTTGAGGCTGAGTGATGGACGTTAAAGAAGTATTCTCTGAAGGCTCAGACTTCCTGCATTGTTGCGGATGCCCCCTCCCTGGAATATTCAAGGCCAGGCTGGATAGGGCTTTGAGCAAGCTGTACTGAAGGGAGGTGTCCGTGCCTATAGCAGGGGGGTTGGAACTGGATGATTTTGGAGGTCTCAACTCAAGCCATTCTATGATTCATTCTATGATTCACTGTGTTTATTACTTGCTTTGAGTTTGTGATAAAGAAGTAATATGATAATTGTACCGGTTTCTCTTTGTATCTATAACTCAAGCACTGAACCCAGCCAGAACAAGTCTACATGGATGGTGATTTCAGCCAGAGATTTAAATATAATTTCTTCATGACCAGTGTTGAAGATAAGAAACTCTTTCAGGTGTGTAGGTAACTGCAGTCTAATCCTTTAAACCACAAATTGTAACAAAATGTTCTGTGAAAGGATATGAAAAAGACTACATCACCAAACCTTTCAGCATGTGAAGTTTTGCCAACAGATCCATGCAGGTTGCTTTTTCCTGTAAGACTATGAATGTAAGTTCAGAAAAGGGCCTTTAAAACCAGCACCTAGGCAGGACTTACAAGCATAAATAGTGGTATCCCACCATGTCCAATTGATGATAGCTTTTAGGAAGAATTTTTTAGTGTACAGTGCTGCCTTTGGGTAGTGCACAAGACTTGTGCAAAATGCTTAACACACAGAAATATTAGTAGTAGGGGGCCTGGATTCAAGGTATTACTTAGCTTATGTGAGCTCAAATCCATCCTTGCCACTTCCAGAATTCACAGACTGTCTTTCAGATACAGCACTTTATCTAAATAGTAGCTTAGGAAGAAATAAGACTGCATGATTATAGGAGTCCTTCCCAAAAAAAGGTTCACTTCAAAGAGTGAGATTTTGGTTTCTAAGACTTGAAGAAATTCCTGAAAAGTTTATGCCAAGCATTGTGGCACCCAGCTTCAGAGTCACTGATATTTGCATCAGAAATAACTTTTGACCTATTGTTTCTGCAGGAAGAACACTGAAATCTTTCTGCTGAAAAATACAGCTTTCACCAGGACATGAAAGTAATGTATATGCCACAAAAATGTGTTGCTAACGTGTCTTCCAGGTATCTGATTTTTAAATGCCATTTGTTTTGAGATTGTTCATTATAATCACCATGGAGAAAGCAATGATAACTCAGCCTAGGATATACTTATGTGAGACTAACAGCTTTCTTTTTCCTTAGATCAGAATATTTAATGAATAGTGGGGTATGGGATGAAAGTTCTTGATTATGACTAACAACTAAAAAAACACAGATGCAAAGATTTTGGACTCTTTATCTACCAATGACATTCAGTGCTGGCTGGAGCCCTGAAGTTTCTTTCAAGTTTCCTTATTCGCCCCAATTGACATATGTTCTGTCCATAAATAAACCTTTTCCTTTCTGATATCTTTGCTTTCAAAATCTAAAGCTGCAAGTGACCCCTGAGAATAACCCTTGTTTTTCACAAGGTCCCAAGGAATCCATCTGCAGAAAAGCTGGCATGGAAAGTTTTAGCAGCTGTAAGTACTGACTGTACCCTAAAACCCACCTTACATTACCAAACTCTTTTACCAGAGCTTTCAGTTTTAGAACCTGAATTCTGAGGGAAGAAAATACGGAGCTCCTTGTTTCCTTGGAATCTTAGTTCGACTCTGGCAGTTTCTACAGTAAGGAGCTAGAACTTCCTATGTCATTCTAAATTCACATGTTTCTGTGTGATAGAATGTTAACTTTCAGCACATCACAAGCAAGTGAAGTCTGTGGTGCTTCAGAAAGTATAGATGAAGAAAATTTCTCCTAAGGCTAATAAAACAAGAAAAAAAATCAATATTATGATTTGTTAGCAATAACGTTGACTAATACGTTACTGACACATACCACTAGGGCTTTTTATCCTATGGATGCCATTTGTAATGGCAGCCTCAGGCTTCTCAGAATGCAGAATACACTAACAACCTAGCAAGGGAGTGTTAAGAAAGAGAAATAAGAAATGTTCTGGACAATGAAAGAAAATATGCATCTTCTCTTTTCTGCTGTTTTAGGATTAGGGTTAAAGAAACTAAGGTTAAAGGAGCTAGTGTTAAGTGCAGACCTTTGGCCTCTGCCATGGTCAGAGCTAGGCTCCCTGCAGTGAGAAAAGAGGGCTGAGAAATGCGAGTCAATGGAAGAGGAAGAGCTCAGTTTGGTTTGGTTTTCAAACCGAAAGTAGGAGGGTGGATGGATTCATTTGGCTAAGCTGCCAAAGAAGTAGGGTTTTTTTTTTTGGTCAGCAGAGGATGGAAAATCAGGCAGGAAAAGCACTGAAACAACACTGGAGCTGCATTTTTAAGAAAGAGAATGCTATGTAGGAAAAGCAACATTTATAAATTCAACCAGAAAGCTTGTCTAGTTACAAGAATAGTTGAGAGACAGACAAATAACAGGATATGGCTGGTAGAATAAATAGGCAAGGAGTCTAAAGGCGTTTCCATGAGTCACTGTTGGGCTACCATAACCAAAAGGGCACAGTGAAATGATTCAAAGGGATGCAAAGAAAATGGATGCAGAAGAAATAAGGAGGATAAAAGCTGAAGGGCTGAAGAGAGAGAGAAATGGATGAGATGGAATGATGTCATGGAGAGATACCTTTCTTGGCCAGACAAGTGGAAAATTGAGGTACATAGATTACAGTTCTGTTTATGGTCTTCTGCCAGCAACTCCTTGTTTACAGCACCGAGGGTTGAGATGACAGCTGTACTTTAAAATGACAGGAAACCTTGTTTCACAGTGAGTCTGATTGGTCTGGCAATGGATCACATCTGGTAGTAATGGAGGTCTGAAGAGCCTTTTAAATCTTGTACACGTATAAAAAGAACAAAAGTGGGAAAGAAAGAATATATCATCTTTCTTTTTCAGATTTATGATGCTAGAGAAGAAGGATTCTTTTTTCCAAGAATCATTGCTAGATGCTGATGGAAGCAAACAAAATCAAGCAGGCCACTTGGAAATCAAAGCACATTTTAAAATGAAGGATTTGTTTTTATCCTTACCAGGAGCAAAAGCTGGAATGAACCTGGGCCCGCTGTTACCATGTAAGTGTTTGAAATGAAATAAACAGTTTTCTGACTGAACGGCTATCCCCATGGCAATAGCAGAGGATCTTGTGCGTTGAGGAGTGAAAGGAATGAATAGATGAGAAGGAAGCACAGTAGATCCTGACACAGCCCAGGGTACAGCATGTATGCTTAGAATTGTGCTGTGAAGAATACATGCAGAAGGAACAGTCTTTGTATTTCCAGGGTTTATCAATAATATGAGATAGGACCACTCTGCAAGTCAGGCAAGGACAAGAAGAACTTCTGCTAATTTTAGAAGCACTGGGATTATTGTGTCTGGAGCATTAAAAGTGCATTATTTAAGGAGTGTCTAAAACTTTTATTAACTCCTCTTCAGTTACATTTATTTTCTATCCCATGGCTCAAACACAGCCTGGACAGTTACCAGGATAAACTTTAAAGCCAACGGGAGCTGTGCCTACTTATTCCAAGGCTGGAAGAAGCTCTCTAGCTCCAGCTTTTAACTGAGTAACCCTTGCAAAGCTGTAGCAGAGCTTTGTATGAATTAATGATATATTTTTTCCAGTTATGTTGTAAAACGGGGAGAAAAAGAAAGAAAAATGTCATTGGCACCAACCAAATTCTAAGTTTTAATTTTGGCTTGAACCAAAAAAGATGTTCCGACACAGAATGTTCCCATTTGGCGAAAACAAAAACATGAAGGTATTTGGAAGAAAAGCCAAAGAAATAAAGTACTAGCTTCATAAAATATGATGTGGCAATTTCACGTCCTTCTCCATACGTTCAGAGATCAGATTTCTCACACAAGCTATGACATGCTGAATTTCTTCCCTCTCCCATGTGCCTCACATCTTCAAAGAACTCCCAAATCTCTAGACTGGCAGGCCAGCCCCAGGTTGAGCTTCCTCTCTAACTCTTGTTGATATTATTATGTTCCATTAGGGAAAAAGATGTGTATGTTCTTTAAATCACAGAGTGGAAGTGAGGACTACTTGTTTTCTTGCTTTTCAGCAGGAAGATAAGAAAGCAGGTTTCAGTTCCCACAGAGAGAAAATGGAACATCATTTGCATCTCTTGTACCCTGTGTATTCCTGAAAAATCTTGAAAAGCTCCAGTTCTTGAGCCCTTATGTGAGCAGGAAACATTCTTATTTTTTTCTTCTGTTCTGGTTTTGAATGTCTGGCTCACAAAGAAAACAAATGAACGAACATACTTAAAGCTGTTCAATACATCTGGATTGAATTTATTATTTAAGTTCAGGCTGATCAAAAGCCTAGTATTGTTGATAATTATTCATTGGAAAAAGAATTCACCAGGCTGACGTTGAAGGTTCCATAGCCTTTTGTAGCCCAGTCTCCCCAGATGATCTCTACAAATCTGTCCAAGTTAATGTTCATTGTGTAGCACTACACTCTTGATCTCTTCTTCCCCCAAAAAATATCTCAATTAAAATAAGGAGAGGTGATGTGATGGATTTTCCAGGCAGAATGTAGAAATAAAATAATCAATTCTGATAGTGCTGTATGACAGCTTTAGACACCAGTGGAAAGAGCCAACCTCCAGCAATAGTTGGTGGGATCAGAATTTAAATTGCGATCTGAAATGAGAACTTAGAAATCAATGTTTCAGGTGGCCTTTGGCTTCCAATGACTTTTCACTGAAAGCAGCTTAGCTACAAAGGAAAAAAACTAAATCACTATAGCCATTTCAAGCTTTTCATGATGAGGCATAAATAAGATGCATAGAGAAGAATGAGGTTACAAATTCAAACAGTCTAATGGGATGAAAAAGTAAATTCACAGAATCATAGGATAATTCATGTGGGAAGGAATTGCCTGTGCAACTTCCTGCTCAGAGCAAGGTCAGTAGGGAGCAGACCAGATATGGGGGTTTTCAGGTGGATGGAGGAAATGTGCAGTCTCTGGGACACCTACTCTACTGCTGGCCGGTCCTCACATTGTATAAGTTTTTCTTTCCACCTAATTGGAACCCCTCCTGTTGCAGCTTAGCTTTTTTCCCTCTCCTGCCCAAATCTGTCTTCTTGGTGACCTCCTCACAGGCCCTGAAGGGCTGCTGGTAGGACCCCCTTAAAGCTTCTCTTAATTGACTTAAGAAAACTTAATTAAAGTTTCCTCTTCATCTTTATTTTAGTTTCCTTGTATTTATGCATATGGCACATGTTATGATAGAGTCTCTAATTACCTGAACAAATGCTGTGTCTTTCACAAGATTTCATCCTCATTTACTAAAAGGTTGGGCAGCATCTTTCTTAAAGGGTAACAACTCATTAAATTTTTATTCTGCTTTGTTCAGCATGTGGTCTTATTTCTTGTTTACAGCACACTGTTAAAATTAACCCCCTAAAGAGGTTTTTCTCATTTTCATTAATTCCCTCACAGGTTTCTAAATAGTATTGACTGCAAGACTTTTGTGGGAATTGGAATTTGCATTACTTGAAATTACATAGAATTGTTTTGTATTTTTAATTTCTGATTTAGAAAGCAAAAATGATGCAGCAAAACATTTTTAAATTACAAACTTACCATAACAGTGGAATAGCTCTGACTGAACAAAGCAATAATTGTTATGCAGCGTAATTTTTTTTCAGTTCTGTAATTTCAGATACTGGGTGACCTGGAGGTATATTACGCTTATTTTGCAAGTCAAAAATTGAAGCACAGAAAAAGGAAGTTCTAGAGTTTCCACACATTTTGTAAGTCTAAATGTAAACATTTGAGAATGAGGATAAACAGAGAACTGAGAAAGCTTCAGAGTCCTGAATCTCTGTACTCTTCCAAATAACAGAGTGAACAAGTTTGAACCTTATGGAGATGATGAGGCTCTGGAAAGAGACGGAAGGAGAACTGAGTCTTCGTAGTTTGTGAGGGTCTGCACAGGCAAAAACATCTAGAATTAATTAAATTTCCAGCTGTTTTAGAAGACTGAGTGCAATTCATACATTTGCTGGGAAGGAGAGCTGCCAAAAGTTGATGTTCTGCTTACAAGTCCAGCACAAAACCAAAAATAACTGAGGGTTTTCTGATTTAGCTAGCCTGCTCCCAGTATGCAGCAATGGACACAACAGTTTGTAAAGGACAAGAAGGACCCAACATTTCTGGTTGGATTGGCATCTGTACCCTCTATAGGAGCATTGGGGCGTGGAAGGGTATGTTGCCCAGCTCTTTAGAAACACATACTCCTGTACATCAGAGACCTCATCCCAGAGTGAGTTCCCAAGGGTGGATGCATTTCTGCTGCTGGGAGCTGCCCAGGGCAGAGGGACTCCATTCTTTCTTGCCCAAACAAGAAAGCTGAAGCAGTGAGTCAAGAGGCTGTTATCAGTAGGGATGGGAGAATGGCTGGAACTTCTCCAAAACCCTGCAGGAACCAAAGCACTTCAATCAGCCACTTTGATGAGAGGAAGGCAGAGGGTTTCTGGGATATAGAGACTCCCATGGTGGTTGAGACTGGATGCTTTACCAAGAAGGGATACCAGGAAGACAGCTTCTGCCCCAGCTGCAGACCTGCTGTCCCTGAGGAGAGTCAGTGCTTTGATAATGAGAGTGGGACTGAGCTATGTCCCCAAGCCAGGGATACCTGAGCCCCTCCCAGTACAGGTAATTGAGAAGAAAATAGGGGGAGACCTTCTGATAAACCTGATATGTACAAACAAGGAAGAATTAGTCAGAAGTGTGAAGGTATGGGAGCAGCCTTGACTAGTGACCATGAGATGCTGAAATGCAGGATCTTGAGATGCAAGGCAAAGAGCAGCATCTCAACCCTGGACTTCAGGAGATCAGACTGTGGTCAGGGATCTTCTTTAAAGAAACCTGTGTGATACAGTCCCTCAGAGAAGGGTACAGGAATCAGTTCTCAAGGATTACCTCCTTCATGCTCAAGACCTTCTAGGGCTTACATCCTTCTTCATGTGTAAGCAAACAAGTAGAGGTTCCAGAAAGTCTGCATGGGTTAACAAATATCTCCCCACTGATCTGAAATATAAAATGGAAGTGGAAGCAGCGACAGGTCCCACTGGGGGATTATAGATAGAGACACTCTTTGAGTGTGCATGGATGTGCTTAGGAAAAGCTGGAATCCACTTGAAGTTGAATGTGATGTGGGATGTGAAGGAAAACAAAAAGTCTACACTTAAAACAGCAGCAGAAGACTAGGGAAATTGTGGGACTGCTGCTGAATGAGGGAGGTGGCTTGGTGATAACAGCATGGAAATGTGTGATGTACTCTTTGCCTTCTTGTCCTCTGTCTTTAGTGATATGAACAGCCTTCAAGTATTCCAGTCTGCTGAGACCAGTGGGAAAGACTGGAGCAAGAGGAACTTATCCATGGTGGAGCATGACTACAGGAGAAAGACTTTCAATAAACCAGGCATGCATAATTCCATGGGACCTGACAGTTTGCCCCCATGAATGCTGCAGGAACTGATGCCGCTGCAAGGTCACTCTCAGTAATCTTTGAAATGTCACTGGGGGAAATTCTTAATGACTGGAAGAATGCAAATGCCATTTCTATTTCAGAGAAGGTCAAGAAGGAGGATTTCAGAAACTACAGGTATGTCACCTCAATGTCTGGGAAGACCCTGGAGCAACTAGTCCTGGAAATCCTTCCCAAACATTGAGGTCAAGTGGGTGGCTGGGAGTAATCAGCATGAATTTATGAAGTGAGTGTAGCTCTGGCTGACCTGACTGCCTGCTATGTCTAGATGATTGGTTTGGTGGGTGAGCAGAGAGCATTGTTTATCTTGACCTTAGCAAGGCTTTTGACACTGACTCTCATAGCACAGACAAACTGATGAAATAGAGATTAGATAAGTGGGCAGTGAGGTAAATTTAAAAAACTGACTGAATTGATGTGAGATGAAAAACCTTATGATCAATGACAATATGGGAGGAACTCATTTTCCAGCCTTCTCTCCTTATTCTCCTTTAAAATATTCTCAGAAACCTTCTGCCCCAAGTCTTCTTTCTACTTTCTTTTGGGTTTTTACCACTACTTGGAATCTGTGTGGGTTTACGCTGTGGCCAAAATGAGGTATATGCAATCTATAGCCCTGTCTGTGTTTCCAGAAATGAGTGGCAAGAAAAACAGTATCATGAGGTCAAGGTTCTCTTGCCATAGTGCCATAGCTTTGCTGTCCCAGCTTCCTCCTACCTGACAGTCAGCAGCATTTTCACCTGTTCAAACCATTTGTGTTTAATGGTTCTCAGGTATTTTCATCCATAGATTTATCTAGGTACATTTGAGTAATTTCTTTTTTTCCTATTCCCTGACATCCTGTAGCAATCATTACACAACACTTGTGTTTATAATTACAGCTATTTGCTTTAAATTTGATGCTTAGATTCATTTATTTATTCATGCGTTGTGACTAGTAGATAATCCTTCCCAGTTTGTGTTCTCCATGGCGCTTATAATTTCGTAGTCTTAAAATATTCTCCTAAGGAATCTTTAAGGAATCCTAAAGAATGCTAATATATCTGCTTATAAAACAGCTATTTTATACTCCTACTCATTCTCACCACCTTCCTTTCTCACCTTCAACTGTCCTAATTCTATTAGACTTGTCCATGGGCTGGGAGAACAGGATCATGTGTGGTTCTCAAGTTGTGAGCACACAGTAACATAATTTTTTCTTCTTTTCCCTTTTCATTATTTAATTCTTTCCCTTTTCTAACAATTTCCAAACCTTTAAATGCCCAGCAGATGTCTTTCTAGAACGATCCACAAAACTTCCAAAATCCATTTTGTGAGATAATTAAATGATTTAGAACCCTTTAGTGAGCATGTCCAGTTAGAGATATTTTTCTCAGTTTGTTTCATATTCATCTGCAATAGAACTTAACTGCAATTTATAATTTGGCCTGGACCTGTGGTTCTCCCACAAAACCCAGTCTTGTTAGGAAGTTGTACATTCATTCTTTCTGGCTTTGCCATGCTTTGAATATGCTGTATCCATGACCTGCTGCAGCTACCTTATCCAAAGGAAATAATTTGTGTCTGTTCTTCCAGTGAAATATTAAGTTGCTCTAACAGTTTCTTCATTGTATTTACCCTTTTTGAGTAACCATCTCATCAAAAGACAGTGTTTTTACCCCAGTGCTATTTGTAGGAATTACGTTCAAACCCATACAAAGTTTTTGTTGTTGTTGTTTTCATTTACCTCCAAAAATTTCCAACATCTAATAGCAGCACACAGCAGTGAAGCTATTTTGCTCCACTGTTCTGCAGAAAATAAAATCCTGTACTTCCTTGGTGATATTTTTACTTTAACTGAATAGTATGAAATACAGGTGCATGTCAATATCAGTATCTTTATGTAAGCAGTATATTTTTGGCATGAACTTCTTCCAACTGCTTAAGCTAGATGTAATTTAAGCTAGTTAATTACAGTTTTAAATTCAGACTTCACAGCAAACTCATTCCTACTGAAAAGCATGCTGTAGTTGGGCCAGGCATACCATGTTCTACGAAAGCTATGTATACGATCACTTGTTCTAGCAGCACTGCTGTCTAGTGTTTAATTTCAGAGAAGACAGAAAAACTGTAAAAAAGGCTCAGTAGAAAAAGCAAGCAAACAGTAACAACAACCAAATAATGTTAAAAAATCTATCTTTAATTATTTAATGTACAGAGCCCTTCCACATCATGAGCATTAGTTCTTTTAGGCTTGCTATATATTCTTAGTACCTGTGGTAAATAAGTTAGCTTTAATGAAGGTAATTGTTCTTTTTGTGTTAACATTCTTAGATCTCTGATTCGAGAAATCTTCCTTATACCTGTTCTTTGAAACTTTTTTTTTTTTTTTTTTTTTTTTCTGTAATAGCTTGGGAATCATTATTTTGGTGCTTTCAAATAAAATCTTAAAAGTATTAAAAGCCTTCCTTTACAATGGGGTCTAGGAATACACTGTACCAGTTTTTGAGGGCTCTAGCTTAAGCAGTTGGGTCTTGCTCCTAACAATAATGCCAGGGATAATAGCCCTCATTTCCACTGAAATCAGACCATATTTTTAATCAGATTCACAGTACATAACATACCTCTTGACTTAGCTCCATCACACAGTCAAAATGCTCTGAAGTGTGTCTGCAACCACTAATTCTTTCCCCACTTGGCATTCAATTTGCAAATCATACATTTGTGGCTGAAAAAACAATCTCTTAGCGGCAGCAGAATGGGTTGCCAGGCCCCTCCTGGCACTGTCAACAAGTGGTTTATGGTCAGTGTCAACTAATAGTGGCCTCCCATAAATAAAAACATGAAACAGTTTTCACCCATGAACTGAGACCAAAGCCACATTCTTTATTTGAGTTCATTGACAGCTTGGTTTTTGTTCATTCTTATGAAGCTTGCTTTTTAAGCTTTGGCCACGCCATTGTAGAGGATGCTTTTCATAGAGCCATCAGTGAACAAATTTGTTTTGCATTTATAATCATAGCAACTCATTACTTAAATCTCATCTACCTCTGCAGTCTCATTTTTAAAAATTACAGTCTACAATGTGAGTTTTGTCTATAACTGGATACCAACTTCCTAGAGTCTCCTGGTTTATTAAGCATGCAAATAATCATTTGTATTTACCATTTCTCTAAATATTCTTCTCCTTTCTGTGCAGTAGAACGTGTTCTATTTCAGTGTGACTGTTTAGCCTCTTTGTGTTGATGTCTAAATGAAGGTTTTTTTCTCAGCGCTGAGTCGTGTGCACTGAACATTTGTTGGCTCTCCTTACTGATGTAGAATTCTGAGAAAAACAGCTTACTTTGCTATCTCTTGGCCTCAGTCTTAAGGCTTTTTTTGCGAGATCACAGACATTTTTCAAGAGCAATACGTGGAACATCTAAACTACTCCCTTTTTGTCCTGGGCTCTGTGGCGATGCTCCTTTGACTATAAGAGCTGGATTATGACAATGTGTTTTCTTCTGTTTGTAAGGTTGTTTTTGTTTTTTTCCCTCAGAGAAAATATGTTTTCTTTGGCACCACTTTTGCTTCTGCTTGACTGTGCTAAGAGTAATGTGTTGTATTAACTCTCAGGCTGGCTGTCCATTTGTCTTCTGCTGCTGTATAGTCCTGTGAGACTTGTTTGAGCCAGCAGTATGCTGGTGTTGGTTGTTCTTGTGTGTATGCAACACAGAAGTGTTCATCCATGGCTTCATATATTTTTTTCCATATGTTTGGCATTTACAGTGCTGTTTGGCAAAGGATATGCTGTGTGTTTTTTTTGTTTTGTTTTGTTTTGTTTTGTTTTTGTGATTTCTTTGTGGAATTTTATTCTGAGGCTTTCTACACTTTTCTGTCTTGGGTCACTCTTTCTAAATTTCGTGCTGGACTCAGGTTACCCTCATAATGTATCTCATTCTGGACAGATAGGCTCCATTCCTAGAGAAAAAATAATGTCCTTTGTCCAAAGGTTCATCATTAGGAACTCTACAACAGTCTTAGACTTAAATCAAAATTTACCATCTACTATGTGATTTGGTCAGTGCTACATATCTTCCAAACTGCTCTCACTGTCAATTTTTGTTCAATTATTTTTACCTATTTTTGTTTTGTAATAAGATAAAACCTATTTCTCCTTAGTTCCCCGTCATGCAGAGACAGAGACAAGCTAAGAAACAGGAGGACAAGGTCAGGATGAAACTACACAAATTCAATAGCAACACTGTTGTTTGTGTAACACAATGTTAACACAATATAACACTGTATACAACACTGTATTGAACCTAACAGATGCTCAGCTTTCCTGATATCTTTTTTTCAGTTACCATTGCTCAGACTTCCTAAAATTATCACTTTCACAAAGTGTAAATTCAGCCCTTAAATTCTGACATCTATGAAAAAACACATACAAAAAGATGCCTTGATCTTTAGTGAAAATTTTTGTTTCTCAGCTTTTTAAGTATTGAAAGGAGTCTGCTGTCCCTTAAAAATGATATTTCAGTAAACTTCCTTGTCTAAAACAGCAAGATGTAAATAAATTAAATTTTGAACTGCCAAATGAATGAAATAATATGTTCTCAATGTATGAACAGGAAAAGGATGTATTTGTTGTCTGCTTTCTTTCTCCAATTGCAACCTATGAGAGCTATTCCTCATGCCTTAGCATCTCAGCAGAGAATATGAGCCCGCTCCTGCTTCTGAAGGACAGTTAAATCATTTCCATCCCTGAGCAACACAGTTTGCCTTTCCATAAAGCTTTTCTTGATGGAGAACTAGGCACGTTAAATTGAAATGTAGAATCCCAAAATCCTAGAATGGTTTGGATTGGAAGGGACCTTAAAGACCATACAGTTTCAACCCCCTACCACTGGCAGGGAATTCTCTCACTACATTAGGCTGCTCAGGGCCCTATACAACCTGACCTTGAAGTCCTCCAGGGTCTGGGCATCCACAGCTTCTCTGGGCAGCCTGTGCCAGTGCTTCACCATCCGCATCATGAAAACTTTGTTTCAGTTCTTACCCTTAAGGACATTCATACTTACCTTTTATTGGTAATTTTTCATGCCTCAGTAAACCAACTCTTCCTCTCCAGGTTGGAAGTGTTTCTTCAGAGGAGTCCTCAGTTGTCACTTGGTTCTCTTTCATCAGTCTGCAAGCGTAACTCCAGCATAGCTCACCTCCCCTGCCACTACAGTCCTCCTCTGGCTTTTTCAGGAAAAAATGCAGTTGGAAGAAGCAGGTATTGAACAACATGAAGGGCATCTACATCTCTACATCATCTGTTCATAGAGAAATACCATCTTACCACATATCTAACCAGTAAATAACAACTTTCCAGCTCAAAGCCCTTTACAACTGTGATCTTTGTGGTCTACTCTCCTGTCTATCTTGGATGTAGTGTTCAGTGATAACAGCACCCACCAATGTCCCCTGAGTTCCCTCGGAGCACAGCCCTGGGCTCTCCACATAGCAGAGCTGTGTTGTAGGCAGCCTCAGCTGGAGCCCTTGGCACAGATGGCTCCTGGACACCAAGTCCTACGTGTCCATATGGCTGCCTGAGCTGCTTGCTGCTAGTGAGATTTTCATTTTCTCTGTGTGTCTTCCTCAGAAATTAATTGTTTCTGTGTCCTAAATCAGCCAGCATTCTAAATGGCAGATATAATACTAGTGGCTGTTTGTCTTCTGCTGTGGACTCCCATCAATGTACTTATTACTGTTTGAACATCTGCATGTTTAAAAAAAACCTTACTCCAGTTACATCTTCAGGCAGCATCTTGGCACAACACACTTTTGGGATTCAGTTGACTATTTTATCAGTTTTCATCTTCTGTGGAGTGATTTAGCTCCTTTACAACACACATAGTTTTCTCTGGAAACATCTGAAATGATTGCTGTACAAATCGCTGTGAATACCAGAGGATGAGAGATTCTTCTTTCTCTAATTTCTGAGCACAGACTAATGTATGCAGTGAATCTGGGCTTGCTGACACCACTTGTGACTCGCATTTTGCATTTTAGACACAACTACTATTCCATGCAAAATCCCCTTTATTCCCCTGAAGTAAAGAATCCAAAAAACTGCAATCAGAAAGAGGTTTACAAATGAGTCTACAATTTAGAGCATCAAATCTCCTCTGCTCAGCTGTTCTATTACTCTGAATTGGTGATCTCATATTTCTGGAATCCCTTTGCCCCAAAATGTAAAACAATGCCATCTTCTGAAACTCAAACCAATGGACTTTTGCATAAGGCATACTGTGGGTGAGCAAGCTTGCGAGAGCAATGCAGGAAGGAAGAATGAGGAGAAGTTTAACTGGCCAAGCACTTCAGGGCTAACCAAAAGTTAAGCATATTATTGAGAGCATCACCAAGAGATATAGGGCATCAGCTACCTCTCCATAAAGCCTATTCCAGCCAGTGTTCCTCCACCCTCACAGTAAATGTCTAGATGTTTGATGCAGAGCCCTTAGTCACCTTCACATCCATATGTTTCCACATAGCATTTCCATAATCCACATAGCATTTTCAAAGACAGTGATTACAACTGTCATTGGACATGTGCCTAAGTTTGACTTGCACTTGATGTCACTACAGCCCATGGATAGGACAGGGTGAGAATATTCAGATTCCCTCTGGCTCGTGTTCCATTGCTTGAAAGAATTATTTTTGGATAATTAATCATAGAATAATAGAACCACAGAGTATCTTGGGTTGGAGATGAACTTAAAGCCCATCCAATTCTAGCCCCTGCCATGTGCAGGACTGCCACCCACCACATCAGGCTGCCCAAGGCCCCATCCAACCTCTCCTTGAACACCTCCAGGGATGGGGCATCCACTGCTTATCTGGGCAACAAAGGAAAGTGTATACATAAATGAAGATTGATCTCAACAAGGAACTGGAAATGAACCATGTTACAATTTTAAGCAAGTGAAATATCTTGTACGCAACTACAGTATTTTTAACCTGTCTTTTACTTGTATTGTAATTTTGAGCTCATCAAGAATTCTTTTCCCCAAATTTTAGATCCATTTTCTTTTGCTTATACTGAAAATATTCTACATCCCCCACGTACAGAAAACTACTCTATGAAGCTTTGCTGTTGCAGCTCTTGTTTTTCTGTCTCTTCTAGCAGTTCGAGAGCCTTATTTATGACTTTAATATACATTTCTTCCCTAGTGCATGTCATCGTGATCTTGTCGAAACTTTTAAGTCAGAAAGATTTTCTTAAGGTTTTCTTAATGTTGCATGTTAATTTCCTCCACGTTTACGATTTATTTTCCAATGACTGTGATCCCTCCAAGATTTTATTTGTGTGCTTTTTCTTAAACTTATATTACAATGGAGACTCCAAAGAGACAGCAGTTTGTCTGAGAGATTGGTGGGATGGACAAGAAAGGATTTATTCCCATCATTTTTCACACTTTGGGGTACAGACAGAGAATGACACCTGAATACAAGCAACTAACACAATTTGAAATATCAGATGTCTCAAATGTCCTAGGGCATTTCAATTTCTATGGCACTTGCAATGGCATTCAATGTCTATATTTAGGTATCCAATTCCCACTCCAAAGAGGTGGGATCAAACTATCAAAAGACAGCAAGCACTAGGTGTTTGCAGGTGGGCTAGGTGTCAGGCTTGCTTTATAGCCATCGGGGCTTATGCATACCATTCCACAGTTATTTTTAACATTTGTACCGTTTGAAACACAGCTCTTGTGTCGTCAGAGTGACAGGATATCCCTCCTTAGTGAGGGGTGAACCAAAAGCATCGCACAGTTGCCCTCTTCTCAAACCAAATGGATTTGCTGGGCCTGCATGCTCTGGAAGGAAAATTAGCCAATTGGGTGCAAAATATTTGAACCCAAAGTCCATCATACAAGGTTCCACAGAGGGTAAGCCTTCTTCTTGCTTATGACTGCAACAGGCATGTGGTGACAATGATGACAGAAGTGCCAGGGCAGTGAATCATAGAATCATTAAGGTTGGAAGAGACCACAAGCTCATCTAGTCCACCTGTCGACCTATCACCAGCATGCCCACTAAGCCACATTCCTAAGTAAATGCTGTTAGGCAATGTCTTGCTGCTACACATTTCAAGCAGACAGTGCTGGTGTACAGTGAGCATGGCTGCAGCTAGATCCTTGTCTCCATCACAGGGCTCATATGGGGCTGCTGAATGAACACCACACACCAGGCAGAAGAATTGGAAACTTTGAGGAACCCACCACAGAAGTGGATTGCTCTTCGAGATTTCGAGCACAAGCAGAGCAGGGATAAACCAACCCAAGGGCATGAATTCGATATGTGGCACCCTCTGAGAGTATTGCACGTTCTCAATCAACTGTTGGAGAGTATGGGTGGAGCATGAAGCATCCATCCTTCTTTCACAAAGCTGAATTTTTAGTTAAGTTAAAACAAACAAAACAACAACAGCAAAACAGAAAAAAATGAACTCCTTGCACAGATATTCTTTTTGTTTAGTTCTGTGATCAAAAAGACTGTCCTAGTATTATCTTTTGCATAGCAAGTCATGCTGGTTAATGCAATGAGGTTGTAGGACTGGGATACTAAGACATGCCAAGTTATCATAGGATCACAGAATCATAGAGAGGCTTAGGTTGGAAAGGAATTTAAATATGCATGCTAACTGGTCATAACATAATGAAGATTAAAATCTCAAGTAACATCTTTCACTGAAACTTGAATTTTGACAGAATTTTTTAAACTGTCAGAGTGGAAGGGCTCATTTAAGCTTCCACAGATCTTTTATATAAGGTATTTGTCCAATACCTAAATAATTATAAAATATGGACATCACTTCTGGACTTTTTAGTTACCAGTACTCTCCTAAAATGGGCAATAGTATCAGAACTGTGTTAACCATTTGGAGGCCCTAAAACATGTCCACATCTCGAGTGTTGAAAGATGAAGCCTTTATCTGAGTAGGTATAGCTTAGATATAAGATTTAAGGATATAATTATGACAGTGACAACGAAGACTGTGTCTAAACAATGCATTTTTATTGCCAAAGAACTTGAGAACAATTTCTCTTATCTCCACAGAAAATGCCTAAAGGAAAGTGAGCAGAATGAATAATTTCAAAAAGCCTTCCCCCCCCCCCCCCAGGGAATCTTGAAAACTGCATTTATAAATCACCCACTTCTATTCAATATGCACACATTACGTGAATGTAAAGTTATCACTACATTACAAATTGAAAGATGTTTTTTCAGTGGAAATGTATGCAGCACAACTCTGAAAAGGGTTTGCTCTGTCTTTTATGCACTGTGAATATATTTTCTGGAAAGGCATGAATGACCTCCTGCCTTTGAATCCCTGCTGACATAATTATTTCCAGAGAGTCACACTTTCATGTCTTTTTTTTTTCCTTAAAGATTGAAAAGTGAGATTCACTTTGACCAGGTAAAGGGAAGTGCTCAGGAGTGGTAGGAAAAGGTTTTCCTCACAGCACTGCTGAGGTGAGTCTTATTGGTGCTGAGTATGTAAGGCACAAAGGCTGAACAACAGAAACCATTGCTCTTGGCAGAACTCTTGTCCCTTTCATTTGGCTGCCAATAAAGTATGGCAAATTCAGCAGCCACTGCTGCCTGTGTCAGCAAACAACAAGGAAGGCAATAGGACTTAATAGTGCAATGTTGCGTGCAAAGACAATGATTTTTCTAGCATCCTTTCCTAAAATCCCATTGATATGTGACTGTTACGATCTCATATGTATATACATACATGTCGTACTGTTGGAAAATAATATGTGTGAGAAGGTGGAAGAAAATTACACTCAAAGACATATTAGCGTTCTGTTTAAAAACTTCCTAACTAAATCACTCCCAAAAATTAAAATAACAAAATCAGACTTATCCTAGATTCTTTTTTAATAAACACTTTGAAATTACTGATGGGACAAATAAGCCCATGAATAGCTGACATTTGAATACAGTTGAAAGAAATATCATATCCTGTCTGCAGGGAACTTAAATTACCAAATGACATCTTTCAGAGATATTGGCATCGTATGTGTATGTGTGTGTATGAGTATGAAGTGAAAAGACGAAGCTTATTGTGCCTGCTGATTTGGGTGCCATACTGTGCTCAGCAATAGCACAGCATTTACCTCATAAAGAGGCTACAGGAATAAATATCATATTTTCATTCTGAATAATAATTATCTCTGCTTCAGGTCTTTAATGGCATCAAAACTTCTAGATATAGAGACTTTTCTTTCTAAATGTTAGAATGAAACCACCAGCCTGTTTATCTGCAGTTCCACTCTCTGTGGAATCACACCGGTGAGGAAAAAGAAGTCTAAATTTAATCCATTACTAAGCTATAGAACGTATTTTGGGAAAAGAAATGTACATCAGTTTATACCGATTTAATTTATGACAATCCTCTGAGTGAAAAACACAAGGCAGTGATAGTGAGACCGCTGTAGGATTTTCTTTATTTTATTTTTACTTATTTTATTTATTTTACCCAGCAGTGGGAAATTTTGGTAAAAGTACTTTAGTACTGTATGGGAACTTTTTAACATTGTTTATATTTACAAGGCTTCTATTAAACCCTTTTTTGTTGTTGTTTTTTTTTTGATGATAGTCTGAGATGGATTCAAAATGTTCTCACTAAAAGCTGTAAAAATGCTGCCTTCAGAGTCTGGTAACTACCCCTCAAGCTCAGAGGAGTTATCCCTACAGAAAATTGCTACAGCATGTAGAGCAGTAGTAGTTCAGAGAATGCTTTAAAGACCTGCAAAAAGAATTTCCTTAGCTAAATATTTTTCTTATAGACCAGATTTTGTAAGTTTATTTCAAAATCATACGGATCATGCTAGCATTTTCTTTAGAAAAGTTATAAAATATATATAGTATAAGTAAAAAAAAAATATATATATATATATATATGTATATATATGTATTATTCCCAGCACTAGCTTAATCCTAAGAAAGAAAAGAATTGGGAAGAGAGTAGAAGGGCATTGCAAGGTCAGATTCCTCAATGTAACCATCCTGCTGTAGATCTGTGTGTGCTGTGAATTCTGTATTTCCCACTCCTGTCGATGGAATAGTTTTTTGGTAGTTGAAATCTTGCTGCTGTGAGAGCTGGAGAGAATCTCTGGCAAGCTCTAGGTGTAATCTCTCTAGGGAAGAGGACACGTGCCACTCAAAAAATACCCAATTTTTGCTTAGTGAAATTTTAATTTGCTTCGTAAAAAGACACCAGGATATGATCAGATTTTCATATGCTTTAAGTATTTTGGTGTGGTGTATCTTTTTATGTCTTAGCACCAGAAGACTGTGCTCTTTTGTTAAGCTGGATGAAATCCCACCTCTTGAAATAGATGGGTATCTTGCTATTCATTTCAGGAGAACAAAAGCTCCATGCTGAGTATCATATTCTAGAGATAGTGGAACAAACCATGAGGTAAGGACTTATCATAAATGAGTAACAGCACACTGTAGCCATTAATTACTGAACCTGTGTCTTCTTGATGCAAGAAAAGGGGATTTATTAACAGCACACTAAGCTTTACCAAGTAGACATTCACAATCCAGTGGAAAACAGTAAAATGCACAGTGGCATCTAGTGTTTTCTGAGTATCCATTAAATAAATATGTGTGTGTGTGTGTGTATAAATGGAAGATCAGAGTAATGCATTCTGAATAATTACTTGGTTGAACAGGAAAACAAAAATCCAGGGTTCATTTTTTCCAAAGAAGGGTGAGCAGACTGGGGTCCTATCTCTGCAGTAAGGGCAGAAGGATACCCAAAATGTTTGAACAGGCTTCTACCAAAAAGAAGGAGATATGCCTAATAGAAAAGAGGCCAAGAAAAGCTGAGTGGGGAGGTAAGGGAGCCCTCTTCTGCTTGCTCTTCATGGTGGGTTGCATCCTGATTCAAAGCTGTCTGGCAGCTGGAGCAAATTCAAGATAAGTATGAAAAGCTTGGAATAAAAATCAATCAGCTCTTTCTTGGGAAGGCAGTGCCCTTGTTTGTTGGACATTCCACTGGGTTGAGGTGGAAGTGGGCTGTCCATAGGGGCTGCTTCCACCCCACTATCAAACCAAAGATCTGCAATGCAGGAAACAAAAAATAGAGGAAGAAAAAGAAATCAGAACAACAAGTGCAGCAAAACTGCCGTGTGTTGATACTATATACTAGTCAACATGATGAACTTTCTCTGCTGGCCTCTGAAAGCAGCCTAGCACAGAAAAGAGTTTGCCACCCATGTGGCTTCCCCTAGTGATATGTCTTGCCTGGGATTTTCAGGGTCTTACCTTTATCCTCTCCATGCTTCTTAGATAAAACAGCAATGTATATATTTTTAAAGTGATAATGTGTGTATGGACCTTATACATGTGTGCAGATTTAAAATATGATGTAATATGTAATATTAAAGCCATTATATGATTCCAGAAAGCTGTCAAAAACAGTCTCTGAATCACTGCTAACGATTCAATCATATTAAAAGTTGAGTGATGCATCCCAAACTGACATTTTTTTAACAGGATTTGTAGCTAGATCCTGTCCCCAGGCAAGGCAGCTATGAGATGACGCAGTGGCAAGGCAGGCAGTTGATCCTCTTGTGTGCACAGTAAAAACACCAATAGTCTGGGCAGAATCTGGAGGGACAGCCTTGTGTTCAGCCACCCTGGGTTGCTGGCACAGGCTCCTAAGCAATGAGATGCCTTCTTTCTAGAAATGGAAACAAAAGGAAAAGGGAGGAGGAGAATGATCTTCAGTAAAGGCTTTCCTTTCTTCCAGGCTTTGAAGAGATACCTATGGCTTCTACCATACCTGTGCTCTGCATGGGGATATGGGGGCTGCAAGTCAGCTGGTTTGCTGTGGGGAGGACGTGGATGTTGAAGGAGTGGAAGTTGCATTGCAGTGGATAAACACATTTTGGTGCTAAATCTAAATATTTTCAGAGTTCAGTGCAGAAAAGCTGTAGAGAACTGGTGCCAAATTTGACATCAGTGGGGATTTGGCCTGGAATTGCTGAAAGAAAGTTATGCTGCTTTTTTTAAAATCAACTTGGCGCTAGACCTGAGAAAGTTTACTAGCACTGATATAGAAAAGTATCAGTGGAAGTATGAAAAAATATTGCAAATGAGTATTTTATATGCAAGGATATTAACAGGGAGGTCTAAGGAATGCATTAGTGTTGCCCTTACCTTGTTATTCAACATCACAGATTTTTACGTAAGAAATCAGGCAGTTTTTATATTTCAGCCCATCTTGGAGACGGCCTCAGAACATTTTTCATGGAGTACTCTTTTAATGGTAAGTTAATCCTGCTTGTATTTCACACCTAGGTAAGACTGAGCATTTGCTTTGATTAAAGAGTACTGGAAGATCACACATGACATAGAATAAACTTTGATATTTATTTGTATTTTTTAAAACCTTCTTAATTAGTACTCACTAACAGCAGAAAGGCACTAGAATTGAGGAGGAAAAAAAAAGGTTTAAATGAATGTCCTACCTGTTTTTTGTTAATCTTTCAGTAGGTGACTAGTTTTTTTACCAGAAAATAATGAGTTTGGGATTGAACCCCTTTTTTCTTTAACTGCAGGTGATCTGGTCTTTGCTTTGAAAATATTCTGCTATTTACTCTCAGAAGAAATGATCCTAGTATCAATCAGAAAGGTATTGTCTATTTTATGTGATACTTCATGGCATAGCAAAACTGATTTTCCTACTGCTTATTGTCACAATTGGGTAAGTGGATCCTATAGCTGATCTTCACATTCTTCGTATTTCCAAATCCAGTTTGAACATCAAGAAAGATGCCAGACCTAGTAAGATTTAGCAGATTATGGAATACAGCATGATGCTAAATTTGCTAATTAGTTGTGTTTCTAAATCAGACTATGAGAAGATGGCTATTACCAGGGAATTGTGTTTAAGTAACTGGAAAGCAGCTTTCAGGAAGGGTTATCGCCTGCTAGGGCAAATGCACTGAAGTTCTTCAGTCATTAAAATCCGACTATACAGGCAGCTCTTAATGTTCCATCGAACTGAGTGGAATAATCTACATGTGCTACTACAAATAGTCTAAAAAATTCCAGTAAAATCAAATAGGGAAATATATATATATATTCAGTTAAGAATCTAATCTCAGCAGATATCTCTCAGATAAGATTTTGCTTATTAAAAGCTATCTTTAAAAATTCAAACTCACATTTGTTTGCTATCTATCAGAGCTAAAGAATGTCAAGAAGATTTACCTATTGTATGTGGAAAATCAGTGACTGACAGATAATATAAATGAATATTTGAGAAATGAATTCTGAAGTAGATGCTATTATACACTACACCAGTCAACCGCATGCTGCTGTATCTTACTATTACCTAGCACTCTCTTTTATTTTTTTTTAAAGCTATTATTTTGATTAAAGCTGATAATCAAACCAAAAGCAGAACGTTTTCGTTGAAATGGTGTAGTTCTCTGAATGCTTTGTGAAGTCTTTTCACTCAAATTTCACTTATGTGAGGAAAAAATTGGATGAAAGGCTTTGGCAATGTCAAAATAGCTCATTTTGACATCTTTAAATGAAAGTCTTATACTTCTCTTTTTGAAATGGCTTTTTACTTTGATTTTCGTGTTTCATATAGACATTTGCGACACGTGTAAAGAAACTGAAATTGAAAGAATTGATCTCTCTGGAACTAGATACTACTTCATGTTGCAGAATGTTTTCATGTCTAAGTTTTTCTTGAAATTGAATAAAAATGATTCTAGAAAACTCAAAGTTCTGGAAGCTTTTTCATTCTCCATATAGTTCTATTTTTGCTTTAGATTATGGAGCAGGCATGTTACAGGAGTTGCAAGTATAACAGCCCATAATGTCTTTCTATACTGATATATGCCCTGAAAGTGTGATCAACATGAAAGCCCTAAGAGAAGCAGATATTCAAGCACTTAGAAGGTGTTAATTGGGAATTCAGAGACAAGATCTTAATCGTGATGACTTCATTTTGCAGATTTCTGAAGATGAGACAGCACCACATCCTGAGTATTTTCCTAAGACAATGAGCATCTAGCTGTCCTTAGGAGGAAAGTTAAAAATAACCCTTCGAAACTTGAGAAATATTCAAGCCTTGCTTTTTTCTTTTGAGATTTCTTTCAAACCATGGCTCATGTAGAACAAGTTTCAGCTATCTCAGAGTACCCATGTTTCTATCCTAAGCAGTCCTTGAAATGGCATAGCAGAAACAGCAGTAGGTGGAACTTATGGTTGTCATTCTGAAAATGGAGCCAGAGCAAACAAATGTCTTAAGGTATGAAATGGTGAGATTACAGAGACTCAGGGCCCTGGTTCCTTGGCAAGGGGCCTCAGTAACAGAAAGTTGTGGTTCAAGCTGCCACCTAGCCTGGTTTCATTTTGCTACTGTCCTCAGTGATCACATGGGTCTTGTACTGCCTGGATGAGGCCTAATTCTGGCCTGGAGGAAGAATAATTATGGGTTGCCTGTTCAGCTGCTGGGGTGACCTGCAACTCACCTCTCGCATGAGGCAGCAAAGAGTGGGATGGGGAGATTCAGTGCTCCAAGCACAGTCTTATCTACAAATACCAATATGATTGTCTACGTTGTGATAGAGGAACGCATTTGGTGGTGTTCCCATCCTGAGCCTTTTCAGAGATGTTTCTGTGATAGCACTTCTGAGTCAGCACAATCCAGGACAGACTGTGGTTAACAGCACAGGATACACGGGGCATAGATGTTCTGCTCATTGTTTAATCGGGTTTCCCCCTTCCAGTCCTATAAGTGTAGCTAGCAATGGATGCACAACAGATAAAAATAAGAAGCAGGCTTTTATATTTCCTAGCTGTTTGCAAGCAGTCAGTCCATGTTGTCCCTCTTCACCAGTAGTTGCTGATGCTCATAGTGAGTGTGCCAGGAGAGGGGACATCATGACTCAGCAAGACAAGCAACAAGGCTTGTGAGGCGATGGGTGATTCTGCCTGCCAAAATGGAGCTCCTGGTCAGGGGAAACAGAATGTGCTGTGGAAGACACTGATGTGCTGAGCATGCTGGCACCTGCTCAATGGCTTCCAAAAGTGAAATGTTGTGCAAGCCTCTGTGCACCTCTGTTGTCAGAGAGATGGAAGATGTCTCTTATCTCATGGAAAAGCCCTTAACACCAGAAAGTGAGGACAAATTCAGGCCAGAATGGTGATAGTTTGAAAAACAAATTCTTTTATTCCCTAGAATAGCATAGCTTCAGGCTATCAGCTTACTAGTGGGAAAAACAGAGTGATTTAAAATGTGTTATATAAACCCAAAAATATAAACAAATTGAGATAACATCTATGTTTTCCTTGGTATCTGTTCATTATTAAATAGACAGCAAATTTCTTTCCTTCCACTATTTTTCCCAATAACTTAAGTAAACACACTTCTGACAGTATTTATAATATAATAACACATGTGCATAAGCTCTTGCATCAATAATTTAAGCAGCCTTTATAAACATAATAAAAAAATTACAGAGTAAGAAAGTGTCTGTCTTTTCCTTTTTTTTTTTTTCTTGGTGACTAGAAATCATAATGTTTGTACGGTGCAGTTAAATTTCACTTTAAAATTTTATAGTACTGTAGTGAAGACTCTGGAGAACCAATTAAATTTTTTATATGACTTTCTGTTTATAGGAGGCCTGTTATAGCGGGGCAAAAATAAAGCTCTGATATTAGAAAGATTTCCCACATGACGCAATAAATGTAATTGAATTCCGATTTTCAGTAATCTTTTTCTAATTTCAAACTTTACTGGATCAAACGAGGGGAGATGCTACAAATCATGTCTGTTTACAACTCATTTCATGTTTGCCTTTGATTTTTAATAACATGCAATTTTAGCAGAGCAATAGGAACAATCTGGAGCACAGGTGATTGTAGCAACTAGATTTAGATTGGCAGATTGGTTCTCAGAAATCTCTGAATTCCCTCCTCTCTCATAAATGTAACTGCTGACTTAGGAACAAACACCAAGTTACTGGAAAAATAAACATGAAACAAGATATTCTAAGATAAAGGTACTATGTACGTTGTGTAGACTCGGAACACAAGCAGTGGCTCAATATGGAGGTTGGAATTAGATGATCTTAAAGGTCCCTTACAACCCAAACCATTCTATGATTCTAATAGTAGCTCTAAAATAATAATTTCATATCCTAGTAGTGTTCCAGTGAGCTATGGCCATGACCTATGGCAGCTGGACTAGTTTATCTTTAAATGTCCCAACACAAACAATTCTATGATTCTATGGAATGAGTCCCTGGGTCCATATTCTCAGATGGCTCAATACTCAAAGGTATTGACATGTTGAAAAGTAACGCTGCATTGTCAGTTGTAGGAGCTTGAATTTAGTGTATAATTTCAAGTAACCAAATCCAAACGAAGTTTCTGAGCGTCTGTGTCACAGCCAGATAAGAAGGCCTGCTGATTGCCAAAAGCCTGAACCTAAGCCTCTATGGCTCCTTAGCAATTGGCGTAACTTCTTTGGAGATGTTATCCCCAAAAGAGTGTCACCACAGGATTGTCCTGCCTCTTACTGCCCCAGCCACACAGCTGAGCCTTCTTACCAGGGGTGTAATTGGACGAGGGTGGACAGCAGAGCTGCAGGATCTGCACCATCACCAACGCTGGCTTACAGAACCACCACACCTTGCCAGGTCTTCTGCAGATGCCCTGCACTGACTTTCTTATTTGCAGTGAAGAAAACTTGATTTGTTCACATATCAATAGGCTGCTTGCAATTGTTCAAATATTGTATTAAACTTGTCAATAGGGTGACAAATTTAGCAGTGTAGGAAGACAACAACAGCAGCAAGTAGAGGAGAAAGGAATATCACTCAGGTGAGTGTGTACCCAGACTGTTGTACTTCAGACTGTAGTATTGCCTCTCTCCATTAAACAGCAGCATGACTTGCTTTCAGGATGGATTTAATCCATTCCTGTCATCTAGCTATTTCCACTTGTATGCTGAAATATAGTTTTTCTTTTCCCTTCTGTTTTTGTTGGTGTTTTTTTGTGATTTTTTTTTTGTTGTTGTTTAAGTGATGTTCTAGTGCTTCATGATTAAATTTTCAAGGTGTTTTAAAATTGCCCGCAGAGTAACTGAGTCAGATTTTGATTGATTATGTATAATAGATGTTTGTTAGTACCGTACAGCGATAACAGCATGCTACAAAATGTTCCATCACAGAATCACAGAATGGCCAGGGTTGGAAGGGACCTCAAAGATCATGAATCTTCAACACCCCCTGCCACATGCAGGGCCACCAACCTCCCCATTTAATACTAGACCAGGCTGCCCAGGGCCCCATCCAACCTGGCCTTGAACACCTCCAGGGACAGGGCGTCCACAACCTCTCTGGGCAGCCTGTTCCAGCACCTCACCACTCTCTCTGTAAATAATTTCCCACTGACATCCAACCTAAATCTCCCCTCCCTCAACTTAAAACCATTTCCCCTTGTCCTGCAGTTATCTACCCTTTCAAAGAGCTGATTCCCCTCCTGTTTGTAGGCTCCCTTTAGGTACTGAAATGCTGCAATGAGGTCACCCTGCAGCCTTCTTTTCTCCAGGCTGAACAAACCCAGCTCCCTCAGCCTGTCTTTGTAGGGGAGGTGTTCCAGTCCCCGATCATCTTTGTGGCTCTCCTCTGGACCCTCTCCAACAGCTCCCTGTCTTTTTTGTACTGAGGGCTCCACACCTGGATGCAGTACTCCAGATGGGGCCTCACAAGAGCAGAGTAGAGGGTGACAATCACCTCCCTGTCCCTGCTGGCCACCCCTCTTCTGATGGAGCCCAGGATACCATTTGCCTTCTGAGCCACAAGGGCACACTGCTGGCTCATATTAAGCTTTTCATCCATCAAGACCCCAGGTCCCTCTCCACAGGGCTGCTCTCAAGGACCGCTCCTTCCAGTCTGTATGGATGCCTGGGATTCCTCCGCCCCAAGTGCAAAACTCTGCACTTTGCCATGTTGAACCTCACCAGGTTCACCCAGGCTCACCTTTCAAGCCTGTTGAGGTCCCTCTGAATGGCATCCCTTCATTCCATCGTGTCAACCTCACCACTCAGCTTGGTGTCATCAGCAAACTTGCTGAAGGTGCACTCAATTCCGTCTTTGATGTCATTGATAAAGATGTTAAAGAGCACAGGTCTCAAGACAGACCCCTGGGGGATGTCACTCGTTACCAGCCTCCGCCTGGACATAGAACCTTGATGACCATCCTCTGTCTGCGGCCTTTTAACCAGTTTCTTTCTTCCATTAGACATGCGCACTTGCTACAAGAATAAGAACATTTAACTGATTTACTCTGTGCTAATAATTTTTTTATTCTTAGCCATGCATTAAAATAGATATATTTTACACAGTGACAAATACACAAAATGTCTCACTGATTAAGCTTACTCTCATGTTAGAGTTAACCTGAGCATGAGCACAAACCTCTCCATCTGTGCTGACTGGAGAGATAAGCAAACTGTGCTGGCTTTGAATACAAAGGTATTATGGGATTTTACATCCAGGGTGTAAAAGCAGGACTGCACAAGCCTTCAAAAAATTGGTAGGAAGCACCATTGTAACACCATAATGAACTAACAAGTTATTACTCTATATTTACAGCTATGAAATGGAGGCATGGAAATGCCATGCAATTCCTCATCTAATTCCTGCACATTGTGCTTGTAGGGAACACTGAGTTCCTGGTAAACAAATGGACTTGCTGCAGTATCCTCTAATACTGTACATATTCAAGATAAATCAGCAGTATTTAACAGTCCTCCTTCCAACGCTTCCCTTTCTCTAATTCAAGAATTAGTTTTTCCATTTACCTCTTTCAATAAAGGTACTTAAATCTGAAATTTGAGAACGAAGGACAACATTTTATAGCGTGTCCCCAGACCAGCTTGGGAAAGGGAAGGTAAGCATTTGGGAATCTTTCTGGCAGTGCATTGCACTGTTATACCTAACTCCTAATCAATCAATTAATTTGAGATGATAAATTATGAATTTTCATAAATACCAAAACAAAAATCACTCAATTCCATTTCATGCTAAATCACTAGCTCAGATAAATACTTTTCCTACAAAAACTGCAAAAGATAGAACATTTATTTAAGTTCAATATACATTTTTCCATTGCTTATTAAAATTCTGTAAAATCTAAATCCTAGGTGGTTATTCAAAAATCTGCAAGGAAAAGCTTTGCTCAGGCAGATTTCTATACTGATCCTGCCATAAACTTGATGCTTTCATGTTGTAGCAAAAAGCTTAGTGAAATTCCATTCTGCTGGCCTTTAAAAAGGAGATAATCATATAATGGCTTGGGTGGGAAAGGACTTGAAGATCATCTAGATCCATCCCCCCTGCTGTGGGCAGGGACACCTTCCACTAGACTAGATTTCTCAAATCCCCATTCAACATGGCCTTGAACACTTCTGGGGATGGGGCATCCACAGCTTATCTGAGCAGCTTGTGTCATCACCCTCTGAGGATATGGTTACCTCACCTGAACTTTTCTGCAACAAAATAGGAGGAAAGCTGAATGTACTAAGTGGTAACCTGATAAATGTTGAACCCTTCTGATTAACAGTGAAAACTGGGAGACTTGGTAGGGCATGTCTAGTTAAGCCCCATGCCAGACATATTAATCTTTGTCTTTATGTCTCCTTAGAAAGAATTTCTGCCTCTGAACAAGTGAGCAAAGCTAAGGGCAGGATGTGGAATCATTTTGGACCATTTATTACCAGTGAGACAATTCAATACCTCATCATTGGCTAAGAAATCTGGGACTTTTCAGCTAGAGAAAAGAATTCTCCAGGGGAACCTTACAGTGGCCTGCCAGTGCCTGAAGTGGGTCTACGGGAAAGTTGGGGAGGGACTTTTGACAAGGGCAGGTAGTGGCAGGATGAGGGGAGATGGATTTAAACTGGAAGAAGGTAGATTTAGGTTAGATATTAGGAAGAAATTCTTTACCGTGAGGGTGGTGAGACACTGGAACAGGTTGCCCAGTGAGGTTGTGGATGCCCCTCCCTGGAAGCATTCAGGACAAGACTGGATGGAGCTTTGAGCAACCCAATCTAGAGAGAGGTGTCCTTGCCTGTAGCAGGGGGTTGGAACAAGATGATCTTAAAGGTCCTGTCCAACCCAAACCATTCTATGATTCTATGATACTCCAATTATTTTCTGCCTCTGCTCCCCTTCCCTGGAATTCATCTGCTTCTTCCTGCACATCTCATTGCAAACAGTTTTGATACTATGCGGTGTCTGGTGAGAAAGAAATGAAATGAAATATTCTACTCATATCGCACCAATTATGTAGATGATATTGACACATGTCAGTGAAACTTGTTCATCTTGTGGCGGGTACACAAAAGCAGGCATGTAAATAATGCTTATGCTGAGCTTGGAAGTTAGTGGTTGTATGTACTGATCATGGAAATTGAGACTACATAAACAAAGATTATTTTTGCAAGCAACACAAAAGAAACACCATTTATAAAGGGATCAGTAATTGGCATGAACTCCACTATTTAACTTTAAAAAACAATTGCTGTTTGTTACTGAAAGATCACTTAGAAAAAGAGTAGCAGCGCTTTCAGGATGAGAAGGTGTTACAGTGTGGTGGAACTGCTACTTGCAGCAATCACAGAATAATATAGGAATATTTATTTTATGTCAAAAAGTAATATTAAACATTACTAGGCATTTTATTTCTTTTGGAAAGCTGTAACAAGTCACTGAAATAATTGCACAAGAAGTCCCCCAAATGAAAACAAGGTGTTCCAGAGCTTTGGAACTGCCTGTTCTGGTACTGCTGCTCCCAGCGCAGGTGTGTGTCCCTGATGGAGGAGTCAGCATTATGGTCTTCCAGTTACACACAGCTGTGAGTCAGAATGAAAGAGGAGCATATTTCCTTTACACTACTGGTGCAAGTGTGATTAGATGAGGCTGCATTTAAAACAGCAGTGAATAGATGAGTCTATTTTTCTTCATACAATTTTGGCACGTTAAGGAGTACTACCTGCAAATACTAGATTCAAAACAGCTTGTCTACCTACAGTTACATGTGTTTTGAGAAATCTGCAAAGTGAACATTTCTCTTTAAGTAGCTGCAAGCATCTGATCTAGTGCAACAGCCTGACAGCTGATAAGCATAGCATGGAGAATGTGTAGGATGCTGTGTTTTTCCACAGCCTAACCCCAGTCAGGTTCCCACTGCTCTGCTACCTTTGAACTGGTCTCTTTCATAGGAGCGTGTGTTTTGATGGGGAAAAAAAAAAAAAAAAAAAAAGAAAAAGAAAAAGCAGCAATCAGTTTGAGGAGACTTAAAGCCAGTGACAGAATGTGACTTCAGAAAAGCAAAACTCTGGAAAAGTTCTCCAATGGGAAGCAATTAAGACCATATAGAGAAGTTAGGTGTAAGTGGCTGCTAAGCAAGGTAAACAGCAGTGCAGCCATGGAAACCAGCACTCCAGCACATCCCTGCCATGCCACCAAGGAACGCGCAGCATCACTCAACTTGTGCCACCTTATTTGTTCTGCTTCCAACTTCATTCCTCTTCTTTCTTGATATGAATCACCATTGGTGGGCAGGCAAGGAGGAGCTGTCAGTCACTGTGCCTCACCAGGCTTGAGAGAGCCTTCTCTGGCTCTCATTGCTAAAGAAAAGCATACTCTTCCCCTCATAGAAAATAGGTATTATTCTCCAATTGCCTGAAGCTCCGGATCATAAGACCAATAATTTATTTTAAAACAATTGTGTCCATCTTGAAGTCACTCAATAGCCAGCACGAGACTTCACCAAATTGTCACATTTTTAATTAAGAGAGTACATAGCTTCCTGAAAAACAGAATCATACAATCTTAGAATGGTTGGAAGGGACCTTTAAGACCATCTAGTTCCAGTCCCCTGCTATAGGCAGGGACACCTCCCTCTAGACAAGGTTGCTCAAAGTCCCATCCAGCCTAGCCATGAATGCTTCCAGGGATGGGGCATCCACAACCTCACTGGGCAACCTGTTCCAGTGCGTCACAGTCAAAGAATATATGCAGATAAGCCAAGTAGAAAAATATATATGGATTTTTCATAATCCATAAACAGGCAGTAGCAAATGAATAGTCAGAAGGAAGAAAAAAAAAAAAACCATTACTCTTACTCTCTTTTTAACTACAGAACCACATGTGCTATACAAAAACCTAAAATAACCGAAAATAATGAGCAGCGTTCATTACTGATGTCATTCCACTGAAGTCAGCACAGACATAAATGGGAACAGTCTGGATCAGCATCTTAACTCCCTTTATTTAGATGGGTACTAATTAAGCAAACTCTATTCAACAATTGTTCTCCTAATCTTCTTAATATGTAATCACTTGAAACACTGATTGCTTGTAAAAGCAATGACTATTTTTGAAAAAGGAAAAAAAGAGGGGAGAGGAGGGGAAGGGGAAGAGAGGGGTAGGGGAAGAGGGAGGGGAAGGAAGGGGAAAGGGAAGGGGAAGGGGAAGGGAAGGGGAAAGGGGAAGGGAAGGGGAAAGGGGAAGAGGGAAGAGGAAAGGGGAAGGGGAAGGGAAAGGGGAAGGGGAAGGGGAAGGGGAAGGG
>NW_024962252.1:22540760-22654779 GCF_019238085.1 Lagopus leucura
TCCCTGATGCTACAGTTCCTGCCTTTAAGTCATTTTTTTTTTTTTTTAGTTCCATTGGATATCAGTTTGTCAGACATCTCCCTTGCTGGTCTATAAATTCTTTTAATGTATTTATTTAATTCTGATTTAATGACTGCCAGATATTCAGATAATACTGTTGCTGTTCCTGGCTCACTTTTTCCATCCACCTGATCAAATACAAATGCATCTTGGAAAACATACTCCCTGACAGGGTCATGAAAAAAAAAAGTCTTGAAATAGCTCAGAATTGAGGAGACATCACCACGTATGTGGATGAGATGTCCACTGCTCCCCTTGCTAAGCTATTCTTGACTCTGCAGAGCCCGTTATAGCTCAGCACTATTTCTGCTCCAGGAATGAATGGGCTCTCTGCTGTAAGCCCGACGTCTAGATCAGTGTTCTCCTGAAATGAAGCTCATGCTAATATGCAGGGCTGAAATAAACCAAGGGTGCTTTCAGTGTTTCAGTCTGAAGTCTTAGATGTGTGGGTTTATTTAGGCCTGCCTGTTGCTTTTGAAATGAAAAGGGGAGAATTAGCGCTGGCTGCAAACAAGAAACCATCTCTATAATGGTATTTTCATTTCTCATTTCCATAGGGTAAAATGCTTGAGAGATGGGGTTGATGCCCGCTTTGCTCTTATTTCTATTGGTCTTTTCAAATCAGAGAGAAAATTAGGTAGCCACCTGAGGGGCAAGTTTTGTGACCTACATTTGGAAGCCAGTTGGTTAATTTATTTGTAAATACAAACTTAAAAATGCTGCCGAAGGCAGCTGCTCTGCAAACTTTTGCTACCAGGCGAACAATTTACTCTTGAGCATGGCCCTTTGACTTCAGTATAATTATGCTGGGTTGCAGAGCCATAAATTACACGTTCCTTTCTGTGTATCTCAGTAGCGCTTTACGTAGCAGCCTTAGTTGAAGTCTTTACTGCAAGTACCACCGTCTTCTGTTCTTACTCATTTAGGAACACTTAAAATACATACGCTTATAAAATCAGAAAAGAAAATTATACCGTTTATGAGTAATGAGTCAGTAACTTAAACTCTGGCTAATGAAGTATTTATTCCACACCACATCACCTACACGTGCAATATGTACATACTTAATGCATGTGGAGGTGTGTTAGAATGCTCTAATATTCTGACTCCTTAGAAGTGTTGCCTTGGGATGTCGTAGGATTTCTTTCTGTTGTTACTGTTGTTTATTTAGATTATTTTTGGTGGTTTGGTTTGATAAGAAAGTGCAGATGTTGCATTGGAATGATCAAAGAGGAATTACAGATTTGTTGCAGTTTTTACTCTGGTTTCGTCTTCAGCTGTCATAAGGATTTTGTATTGTTTTTATTCTTAACTAACATTCTGAAAAAGAAGTGGCATGAGAAGTTCAGAAGAAACACTACTCTTGATACTGTTTTTATTGTTAAAATTAGTTGCATAAGTTTCCTGATTTTTACACATTGGATTTATTTCAGGAATAATGAAGTTGCTGTTTCTTACTGACTTCTTTTTAATAAATTGTGTGCAGAAATCTTTGACATTTGTTGCGGCAATGTCCTTATCACTACAAAGCCATCACCTTTTGCTCTGGAAGCTTCTGAATCACAAATTGCAGGGCTGGGTGCGTATCACTTTGCATGACCTGTATTGATGTTTCCATGGGCCTTCTCCACTGGTCATTGCTGGAGGAGATAAGATACAGGGCTAGATGAATGTGTGACCCAGTATGATCTTCTTCTCATCCTTTCACATTCTGGATGGAAAAAGGCTGGGAAGTGATTTCTGAAAAAAATCTAGCAATACGATAAAAATTTAACTAGCTGTTTTAGCTTTCCATATCCGCTTTCTGGACATCTTTTACTAGTGATCAGATGGCTGTTGAACAGCAGAATCTTTGCATCTGAGCTAACAGTGCTGCATCATCTACTGTGCTATCAGTATAATTAAGGAGGTTCCACACTATGGTTAGAAACAGTAATGTGCAACACCCTAAATACTTGTCTAATAGCAGGAAAAATGATTTTGTCACTTTATCTATCTGCAGGCATCTAATGAATTCATTCCAGGTGTTCTGTAGGTAGTACTATGGCTTTTATCTTTTCAAGTACCATTTCAGAGCCAGGGCCTGCTATTGTTAGGATAACAATGCATTTTTATTTATTTATTTATTAAACAAATAACAGTATGATATTAACAAATAGCAAGTGTTAGCAGAGTTGACAACATAAATGGTGTAGTACAGCCACATTAGTTTTATTAGGCACTGAGGAAGTAAAAATTTAAAGCTCTGTAGCTGCCACCTAAAGTTTAATAACTATTTTCTTTCAGGGAGTGAATGATTGTGAACACTTAGATGCACTTCAGTATAAATCCACAGGATTTTGTTCCATCTGGGGCAGTCTGTGATTCTGCATGTGTGCACATTTCTCCTTGAAGCATTCTTTGGAGAGGATCCTGGTATTTTTCCAGTCCAACTGGAAGACACTCTCTTCCTGTTCATGTCAACCAATCTTTGTCTGGACAGGTCTTGCATGTTGGGTGGAGGTGCCACGGCCCTGCTGGGGAACCATTTGCGGGCCTGCATTGACTCTTTTGTTGAAAAATAGAGGATTTGAGGTGGAGGGAGAGTTAATCTGAACCTCTCATATGCCCCTTTTTGTACCGTTTGACACTGTTAAGAAGGATATGACTTCTTTATCCTTGCAGTTTCTCTTCCAGGAGTTACAGGTTGCTTGGCTTGCTGTGAGCTGCCAGTCGACTGGTAGATCACTCCCTTGCCAGACTGAATGAGCTCAGCTCCCTAACCTCTATCTGAAGCACATACTCAAGGCCCCAGACCTTCTTGGTTGCTCTCCTGGGTTTCTCCCAGTTTCTGCCCATCTCTTGTTGCTTCACTTGAGGAGGACAAATGGGTGCCCCAGTGTGAAGTCATGCAGAATAAAGGCCCTTTTCACTGATGCTCCTGGGTGCCCATATGGATGCGTGTTGTTGTTTGTTGGTGTTTGGTTGGTGTTTTTTTTGACTGCACCAGATGCAGAGCTCTACTCTTCTCTTAATTGGACTTCCTAGGTTTTTATGTTCACTTCCTGTATGCTCTTTTGCAGTGCATCTCACTCATACTCTAACCACGCATATATATCAGTCCTCAAAGCTCTTTGTGCTTTCTATGTGATCATCAGAGAAGATAAAATGGTCAACAAGGCTTCATTCCTGTGGTTTCCTACCACTGTTTGCAGGCACAGTCCTTGGAACTCGGTTGTGGGCACTGCATAATGCATAACTTCTGTATTTGTTCAGTCTTTGTGAGAGAATTGTTGCCCATGTGAGGATGTTCAGGATTGGCAATACCTATCATGTGATGTGCGTAAGAAGTGGTTTTCACTTACCTTAGCAAAATATTGTTTGACGTTTTACTCTTCAGGCTTGATTTCTTCAGTTCCCTCATTTGTACTCTCCTTTTTTTCCGACTTTAACAACAGTGGTCCGGGAGAAATACTGCTTTGCCATAAAAATCAAAACTGTTCCTCAACTCTCTAGAAATAAGAGAACGAAAGATTTACTTTGGGTAAGTCACCAGGGCTGGGACTGATGAAAACTTATGCACATGGGCTTTCTTCTGTCCTAATGTTTATTTCTCAAATGAGATTGAGTTCAGTATGTGGTTAATGAGACGGATCATCTATTACATTAGTACTTGCCTTCAATGGTTTTAAATAAATGTACAGCCTGAGTGGAGTCTTCTCCATCTCTTCTCCTACTGTACTCTTGATGCAAGTTAGATATTTCTTTATGGTTGTAATTTTCCCCCTCATTTTATAACCTTGCATTTAGTGTTGTGTTGAGGGGTTACAATCGTACCTTTTATATGTTTTTCTTTCTGTGTCAGTCTTGGAAGTGGCTTTTCTTGTCTTGTTTATTGAATGTCTTGCATGAGGTGAAGAATCTTGATGAACTTTCTGTGGCCCCACATGGTGAGAAATATTGCTTGGATTTATAGGCTTTGGCCAAGGATAGGATAATCTATGAATACGCTATGTGGCATTAAGTATATGCTGTCTAAAAGGAGCTTTAGAGACTATATGCCTGGAATATATATGCTGCTTTAGAGACTGCCTGGAAGATTTTAGGAAGATTTTAATTGCCTGTGAGACAGTTCTAGGTGGTGGCTTAATGAGCTAGGAGCCTTTTCTCTTTAATAGTTTTCAAGTTTCTGCAGTATTTGACTTTATCATGACATTTATTTTCACTTTATATAGTTGGGCCGTTGTGATGAGCTTCCAGTCCTCCAAATTTGACTGTATTTTTAATAGCTATTCACCCTATACTGTTGTTTGTGGCGAATTACGTTTCTTGAATAGGATAAAAGTAGAACTGAGTTTAAAAAAAAAAAAAAAATTTCTACAGTTGTAATTAACTTCTAGCATCAATCAAATGGAATACCGAAGGTCATTCCATCTTTAATAATTCATTCACTATTCATTAGAATAATCATCATTAATATATTTACCAGTACTCATGAAAATGAAGGGAAACTTTTTTGATAGCTCTAGTAGAATGGAAAAACACGTTCTGTAATTTTATTAATGTTTAAGGGGAAAAAGAGAGTTACACAGGGAAAATAAAAGTAATTATTCCTAGATAATGTAAACTTTTAACACTGAGAAGTCAGTGCTTGTTGTTTCTTGTTAGCTTACAGACAAAACTTAATGTCCACCTGTTTTGTGTGGCCATATTTCCATTACTCTAATTTTAAGTCTGATGAGAATTAATGATATTTGCCACAGATTTCAGTTGAAGGAAAACTAGGTCTCCATGCAGATAAAACAAGAAGGAGTAGGACACAAAAAATGTACCATGTAATGAAAAATCTTTAGCATGTAAACAGAATTGCTGTTATTTGCTGCATTCTTCCTAATAAGGCAGATGTTTTAGTGTGTTGGTTTTTTTTGTACAATAAATCTTGTTCTTTCCCTTTGCAAACCATTCACACAACAGAGCATGCATTCTTATTTTTAATGCAGACGTACTGAGATTTGCTTTTATATACGTATTTTGTAGACTACACTGAATTGGGGAAAACCTGTGTATTATCTTCCCTTTCTGTTTTCTGAGAGAGATATTACTGAGAGTTTGATTTGCAGGTTTCCTGTAAGAGAGCAGACTGATTGCCCGAGGGATTGCCACTGCAGCTCAGTTAAGGCAAAAAATTCATCAGCTGTGTGGTTTTACCAATTGCAAAGTATTATTAAGCAGTTGCTATGCTTATGTCAAAGTAGAATTCCTTTTATATATCAATTTAAAGTTGAAAGGCTGTCTTACAGTTCATCTGTACTTGATCAAGAAATGTGTTCAATTTTCCGTGTAACAGCAGATTTATCTTTTGTTAGCTGTCTGAGTTGCAGTGTAATTGCGTTACAGGAAGCTCAGCAAAACATTCATCACTTTGGGCACTGAAGTGTGTAGTCTTAGGCACTGGTTTCTACTTGAAAGAAGATGGGAGTACTTTTTAGTATGTGTGCTTGGGCCTGGTGATTCAGAGGAGGGTACAGTCCTCAGCTACACATACCTGAATTTCTCTCCTTGGCCTTCATCCAAGGATTTTCAGGCATAAGCGTGCATGTTTTCCTTTACGGAGATGGACACAAATATGTACATAAGCATTCTCTCGAGGAGAGATGGATTTTCAAAGGCACTGAATACCTACTTCCTTTAATTATTCTGTTGTGCCTTCAGTGGGTAATTCAATTTTTTTCTCCACAACTTGTATCAAATGAAGTTTAACAAATGAATCATGCTCTTAAACTGATTAGGAGTAATGAAGAAAGGAAGTTCTGTACCTGCTCACTTCGTGATTTAAGCAATATATTTCTGTTTATCTTGGCTACCTCCTTGCTTTGAGGCTCCCTTCTTAAAAGAAGGGAACACATTAAGCCTTTCAGGAGTTCTTGTAGAGTTTTAATTATTTTAATTTCGTTATATCAAATGTCGACATACTGGTGACTAGTCAAATGTGACAAAACCAAGAGAGTAAAATCCTTCTGCTTTGAGAGAAAAACAACGTTGGGTCACGGATGAGAGCATCTGCACACACCCTTTTTGAGATCATTCAGTCAGAAATAGCATCTAACTTCTTCTAGTGCATTAAATTTAACTGCTTTGCATGTCTGAAGCTCATCCATAACCATGGTATCTGAGAAGTACCTATTAAACGCAAATGCACAAATCTTCCTCTTCTGTGCTCTGTTAACAGGAATGTGCTTAAAAGTTACTGCTGTCCCTTTTCTAAATATCCCTGAGAGGGACTCTGGGGGAAATGAAGACAAAACATGGTGTTGTATGTACTACTTCTGAGAGTTATGGAGGTGCGGGGCTGCTCATGTTTGACAGTGAGTTTGGAAACACGGGGCAGTGTCCCTGGAAGACCAGTCTGGATTAGCAACCACATCCTTTTGGTATTGGCACTGCTGTGTCCTCAGAGCATGACAGGTGGTGGCTCAGTGAAGCCAGTGTGAGCACAGGAGCTAGGATGGTGAGTGGGCTGTGTCTTTTCATATGGCCCTGTTCTGGAGTAGATTTATTGCTGCCAGGGCATCACATAACCAATTCAGCAGCTTGCAAAGCACTTCTCTGCATCTGAGAAAGTTGTGCTGACTGAGGTTAGAAGTGGGCTGTAAACTTACATGGTGGAAGCAAAACTCTGCATCTTTTATCATTTCTGTGCAGCTGATAATAGTTCCTGTAGAGTCCTTTTTGTGTGTGTGTGCGTTGTATAAACCATCACCATACAGAAGTGCATGTTCTTGACCTTTAGTGCTTTTTGCAAAAGGATGCTTATTGGTGGCAGGAAACATTCATCAGCTTGTGCAGGGAAGCAGCAAGCTCCCTGCTGGTAGCTGTGCAGTGGTCAAGAGCTGTATTGGCAGCTATGGGGTGCTCCTCAGAGCTGTGTCAGAGCCTCTCCTGAAGGGCAGCTGGGAGGCAAAACTTTACATGCCTGTGGCCCACCTGACTGCTTTTATTAGCAATGTGAAGTAAGTGATGGTTCTTTTGGGGAGGTTCCAGGATGCTTCCTGTGCACTCCACAGTTAGTTGCAGTAAGGACACGTGCACATCAGTGATTTACTGAATTGCTCGTCTGTTTGTGGATGTTTCTCTCCTCAAGAAAATGACCTATTCATAACTGCGTCTGTAGACTGAAGAGGAAGCAGAGTTTAGAAGAAAAGGGGAACAGCTTTGCTAACATCTTCAGGTGCTGTAAATTTTTATATAATACAAAAAATTGTTCAAATAGATGTATTTCTCTCCCCCTTTAGTCTTGGAAGCAATAAATTTGACTTGATGCTTGGAGAGGCTGTCTGGAAAGAAGTGAGCCTTCCTCAGAGGTCACCCTGGCTGCTGACTAGCCTCGTGATTTGGCTTCCACAGATTATCTGCTTGCCAGAGCATTGAGGGATTCTTGTAGGCTGTGAGGAGGCAGGTGGTGATCCTGAATAGTAAGCGTGCTGCAGAAGGAATTTTGATTTTCATCCTGAAAATGCTTTTAGATGTACTTTCTAGTGGAGTTCTTAGTAGTTAATTGTACTTACGTTGCAGTTAGTGGAAATGATCAAACTGAACATTGGTAAAAGCAGTCTTAGTCAGGGATGATAGTGAAACTCATCTTAGTAGAGACTTATATCTTCAGAAGCTTTATAGACACTTGAAATTCTTCTATGGAGGGCTGAAGGCCTATCCAGAAGTTGTTGAAGCTGTTACATTATGTAAATGTGGGCACTCCACGTGAGATTTCACTGTCTGGAGACGATTTGTAGGGAGAGTGATGGTGAGTGCAATTGTGGGAGTGTACAGAGGAAAGAAACATTACCTAGATGGGAAAATTGTGTGAGATAATTCATCTATATCTACTTCATTTGACAGACACATTATTACTGTAAAGTTAGCAATGTGTGTTTATCTTACGTTATTAATATGTTTTTAATTTCCTTTTTTTCTCTTTTTGCTTTCTGTAGAGAGAAAGCACAAGTACCAGTGTGAATTAGTTTATTAAACATACTTATAGGTAAAGCACGGTGTTCATTCTTACTTTGTTTTCTATTGAGTTCTACTATCCTGTGTGCATACCTGAGGAAATAATCAGTAGCATTTTTCTACATAATGAACATTTTGTTTACTACCTGGTTGTGTTTCTGGTCGCTTGTCCTTGCTAAATGTTGTGTTTTGGGGGTCTGTGTATGTGCATGTGTTCTGGTAGCTCGTGTAAATACAGGATTGTATTGTCGGCTTGTTATTCAAGTCATTTGCCAAGCTTTTAGTTAGACTTAAAGCAGTAGCTTTCCATATTTTTTCTGTTTCACGATAAGGTGCATATTAATTAATTTGATTTCCTATCCAGTTAGAATAACCACTGAACCCCAAACAGTGTGATCTGAGCATCAAATACAGATGGCTTGAAACAACCACATATGGGCAATTTGAGAGGAAGGGATGAAATGGAGTCCCAGTAGTACAGCCCCATGACATGGCTACATGCACACTTTGAGGAAGACCTGTGGAGGACATCGGAAATTCCCATCCTTCTGAACGCCCTTTGGCTTGTTGAGAAATAGAATTCTCAAGGACTTTTTCTGCAGGAAGGAATCTGGTTGCTACAGAGCAGTCTCATTCCTGTCCAGGGAATTTCTCCTTGGAACTATAGCTGAGTTAATGACATCTATAAAATATCAAAGACCTCTAAAAATACGAGAAAATTAGATTGAGCATTGTTATGGTTGCAGTTCATTAATGGGAAAACTGGAGCTGAAGTATCCATAATAGACTGAAGTGTGATATCACACCAGTAAGTGTCAGAAGAGAAGTTTATTTGAAAAATCCTTTGTGTAATTTTGCTCTCCAGTATGTTTTCGCCTGCCTGCATGTGTAAATTACCTCCTTCCAGGGAAAGGTCATGGTATTCTTTTTGGCTTGCTTTTATCATCAGCTTTAGGAGTTAAGCATAAATTGTGTAATAGATAGTGACTGAAAATTCAGATTATTGAGACAGTGCAGATAGTGACATTTCAGATGCAATTCTGAATTAAGATTCGTTTCTGAATCTGAAATATATAATTGTCTGGCTATCATTATTTAAGAAATTAGATTTTACAAAATTGAGACTGTGTTTTTTGCATTTAGTCATCCCTGGTAAAATTGTATTTTTCTCTGTCTTGAGTAGAAAAGAGGCAAATCTCTGTGAGTTATGACTGAGATGAAGATGAGCCTGGATGAGAACATGAGCAGTTGTAAAGATTTTGAACTAGGTTAGAGAAGAGTCAGACAGAACTGCACTGTATTTTGATTTTGGAAATGGGATAAGTTTGTTAGTGAGACCCACTCATCTCTTAAGCATCCAGCTGAGAACCGGTGTCCTTCCCAGCGCAGTGTGTGCCGCAGAGCAGCATTCTGTGTGCACACAGGGTGTTTGCTGTGTTTGGTCTGTTGTGATGGCTCACTAACAAAACTTCTGTCTTCACATCAGAGGAAAGCTGTTACAGACATGCGTTGTTGGTAAATTAGGCTGTTACCAGGAAGGATCTGTGTTCTTTTTTCAAACAGGACTCCCTTGCCTACCTCTAGAGGGTGTTCAGGTGACGGCAACAAATCACTACGGGTATGGTTCATACTGTTTTCTGGCAGGAGGATAAAGCCTCCCCTTGCAGTCTTCCCATGTTTCAGCTCCTGCAGCACCCTTAGGACTGGGCTCAGCAGATGCTCTGAGTGCTCACTACTGCGGCTCTGTAACCTCTGTCCTCAGCCTGGACTTTGTTCCTAGACCACGTAGGGAAAAAGTTGTTCATCTTAACATCTGATAGCAAGTTGTACAAAGCATCTGGCTAGTTAATTATTATAATTGCATTTATAAGTAACAAAATCAGAAAGTATGCTTTGCATGATTCATTAAGGGGAAAAAGAACAAATGAAACTGTTCCCTATTAGTTTGTCTGGCAACCTCAGGAGCACATGTTAGAAAGGTTGTTCATTCAACTCTAAGCTATTAATAGCAGGCTAACATAACTGCATTTGTAACTTACCTAATTTCAGTAAATCTGTTTCAAAAATTGTGTTGTTTTTTTTTTTTTAATCACTTCTTGAAAATGATGCTTGTTTTGGCAGATATTGCATTGTTGCATAACCTGGGAATTTCACTGCATAACAATTTTGTCAAAATTATGTATCATGTGATTAATGAAAGCTCTTCCTACATTACTTGGCTTTTCCTGAAGACACTGAAGTAGAGAAGTGGATGCCTGATGGAAGAACAAGCAGAATGGCAGCATGGCTTTCCAGCCCATGGCAGGGATAACAGGCTGCAGGTGAGCTAACAGCAGCAAAGTGTCTTCATGACTTTTTGAGACTGACTACCGAATTTTCAAAACCATGTATAAATTCTTCAAAAACAGGAGTGAAGGAAGGATATTTTACTCTCTGACATTGAGATGACAGACATTTAAAATTGATGCACACTGTGCCAGAGGTAGGCTGTGTCCTCTATGTTTGCAGCTTCAGTTCTGGTATGGATCACAGAAGACATAGTATTAATTAAGCAGCATGTATACACTGTGACTTCTGGTTCGCTCTTTCATTTGCTCTTTTTGTACACCAGAAGATATCCTGGAAAGCAAGAAGTGCGTGGCCTTTCTGCTCACATAATCCCAGCAAATACAATGATAACCCAGACTTTCTTGAATCTTCATCCTTGTTAGTTCAGGCACTTTCATCATCCTTAAAGTCAAGCAAACCAAATTGTCGTCTCTTTTATCCTGGACTAAACTAGCGCTGCAAAAACCTGCTTATTCCTTTAATTGTGTGTGAATGAGTGTCTTGAGGTTCCTACTCCACTAGAAAATATCAAGAAAAGCTTCCATGTCTTCTTAGCCAAATTCAGGTGTTTTCCAAAAAGGCATTCAAAGTGAAGATATTTGACTTCCCTTTGAGTGTCTTTTTAGATGCTCTGCCAGCCTCTTCTTTTTGGTTGTACCTGGTTGCTTTCCTCAGGCACTAATGATCGTTTACTGCTTTGGTGCTTTCTGATTAACTCCAGTCTCAATCAGAGAACCATGGAATCGGAGCTGAAGGGGTTGTTAATGGCAGCCCAACAAGAGGACTCCATGGACATTGTTGAGAGGTAAAAAAGCAGAACAGCTTTTATCACAGTGGTTTATGTCCTTTAAAGTTTCAGCATGCTGTTTTGGGCTTTCTGGAAACTCTCTGATGCGTTCAAGTATATAACTATATAAAGATATATGTGTATGAGTGTGTGTGTGCATATAAAGTGCTGATATGCATTTCCATCCTCATTAAAAAAGTAGAGAACATGACTTACAGTTTGTTGAGTCAAACATTAGCACTTCTGCATAGAGAAGTCTTTAACATGTACAAATGGTAAGCCAAATCTGAAAGCTGTTTACTAGCCATTAATTCCAGTCTAAATCCAGAAGCCCTTACTCAAGCAAAATATCACTGAAGTAATAGGATCCTTTATCTTAATAGTGCTGTATAACTTAAATTCTCCTCCAGGTTTCTATCAGTCAGCACTTTTGTTGTTTTCTTGTGCAACTCACACAATGCTTGTGCTGCATTGACTGGCTATTCCATGATAACTGATATGCAGCTGCAATGGATCACAGTATGCTTTTGGCAACATTTTTGGATCTTTGCTCTAGCCATTTGCAATGAATAACAGAGATTGTAAGTGACAAAATGCTTTCCCTTTAAAATTGTAGTTGTTAAAATACTGCTACAAAAGTAACCATAGAGTTTGGAAAATGATGTGGTACAAAATAACATATTTTGCGACATACACTTTTATTCTTTTCTGAAAATGATTGTTCTTTGCAGGCGTGGGAATGTGGATATGTTCCTAATCTGAAATCAATAGGAAATACTTCAGTTGTTCAAATAGCTCTTAAGCATATTTTAGATTGATAGCTGATTGTATATTATGTTTGCAGCCTTTGCGCAAAGCAGCGTTTAATAGCAGAGCTTGCTGTATAATGAATATAGAGAAAGACTGTTCTTCATAATATCAATCTATAAAAACCCAAGGTATTTATTCACATAATGCAGTTGATGTCAAGTCACCACAGTGCTTAGAATTTATTGCTACATTGCTTGACATGTAGCTATCAACTGAAATAACCCCTTCAGAGTTACAGCTCAATCTCAAGATTTCCTGCTCCCTGTTTAGAAACTGACTTTACAAGCTAGTTGGATGGCTGAATTAGCAAGGATGTAATGGTTCAATGGAAAGTGGCTGCTAACAGAGAGTCAGTATTGGAATGGGTTACTTATAGGATTTTCCTTGAATTGCTGTCATTATTGTCTGTATATGCAGTGGTTATCAATGACTATAATTGCTCTGTAGTTGCCCTGCCCCAGTGTCTTACTGTCATATTCACTTTTAGCTTTCCTAAAATCTAGGCAGAAAATATCTGGGGATTAATCTACTATTATGTTTTGTGTTTTGCCTGGCAACTTTGTGCAAGTTCCTAGTTATTAATGACTACTTTGGTGGCATGAACACAAATATCCTCAAATTCTCCTGCTGAAATGCACTTTCTCTGGAAGTCTCTGGCACCAGTTTTGGCCCAATTGATTTGCATATTTTCCCTCCATACTGTCATAACAAGAGAATAAAGTAAAATCTTGCCATGGTGGAAACATTTCAGTAGGAAGACCTGAAGAAGAGTGGTTTCTGTTTGGGTCATCATTGTTGCCCACATGTCCAGGACCACTGTAGAGTACAGCACCCCATCTGCTAATGTTAAGGTTAAAGGTTAAGGTAAGGCAAAGGTTAAGGTTAATTGGCAAAGCATGGGAGTGAATTGCTAGCTACATGTTTATATGCCAGCTCTATGCTTGTCAGAGTCAAAAAGGTTTTCAACCTGGCTTGAAGATTCTGTCTACAGAGAATGATTATTATCAAGCAAGAAACCTTGCGTTTATAAAGATGTAAGCAGTGATAGGCAAAAATTGGCAATCAAAGGCATCACAGCTTTGGCGCACTTACCCTAATTTTATGTTTTGTCCTCTCTTGTGATGTTCAGGGTCAGCATAGTAGGTCCTCTGACTCAAAGTGCACAAAGCCACAGTAATGATGATATTCTTAGCTGGGCTGAGGACAGCTACTACCTTAGAACTGTTTCCTGTTGTGATCTTCTTTGCGGTGTGTTGTGTGCCGATAAGTCACAACTTGCAGCTTGCGGTGTCTTATTGCTTAATTTAACCATAGCTTGCATGTCTTATGGTTTGATTGGCTGGCAAAGCATGCAGAAATTCTGAGTCAGATGCACCTATTTCTGGATGCCCAATATAATTAGGTGCAGCCCTCAAGAACACACTTTATGCAACTTTCCAGGCACACTATGCAAAAAGGCAAGTAAGGATTTAAAAATTATTTGGAAAAAAAATAACGCCATTTAACTCCAAATTATGATTGCACTCATTCTGATGAGCCTTTTGGTAAAGATGAAGTCCTGCAGCTTTTCAAGAATTACAGCTTTTACACATATGAAATGTACCAGCTGTACCAGGACATTCCTGGAAATTCAGGTGCCCTATATAGAACGAGCCTTGTTATTAAAGACCACAAATTTCTGTGCTACTTTTCTGCAGTCCTCAGGCATTGCTTTTGAAAGAGAGTTTTGTTTCTGTAGCCTCTTTTGCGTGATCAGCTTGCTAGAAAAGTGTGCTAATTAGTGGCACTGCCTCTAGATGCCAACTGAAAACAAGGCTGAAAACAGCTGCTTGTGTTCTAGGGGATGCAGGAATTATGCACTGCTGATAATTTTTGGCTCTGAACAATTGGGTTTGGGTCTGTCCCCAGCAGAGGGAAGTGATTTAACTAGAACTGTCTTACTGAAAATGATATGAAATAAATATTTCTTTCTATTAGGAGTCTAAGGCTCCATAGAAGTTTGAGTCTAAGCTGCTTGAAATGTGATTATGTGCTTAATTACTTGTGTGTAAATAATGGAGTAAAATCCTCATGGGTTTTAATTGAGATACACCTGTAAGCAATTAAGCAGAGCAGTTTATAATATTGATTTATTTGAAATATAAGAAATATATCAATTCTCACAGCTCAGAATCACACACCTCCATGTGCTGAAAATATTGCCTCCTAAGGGAACCAGGTAGAAACCAGTATCTATTTATAGATTTATCTTTCTACCGTTGCTTTATCTGCTTCATTTTTAGTAATAGAAATAGAATAGTAGGAATAGAGAACTTCAGAGGTCATGTAGTCCTTCTGCCTGACCACTTCAGGGCTAACCAACAGTTGCAGCATCTTACCGAGGGCCCTGTCCAAACCTTACGTACAATTAAGGTTATAATTTTAATTACATAGAATTAACATTGAAAATACACCATTTAACATAAATACACAACAGAACTGTATTAAATAGTGAATGCTAGATAATTAAATTTCATTAATTTAAAATAAATTTTATAGTCTGGTTAAATAGATAACAGAGGTAAATGTGTTCCTGAAAATTCATTAAATAGTATGAACAGCATCTTAGTTATCAAGAATGGAAAAACGAATTAACACTGGAGCCACAAGGAACAGAAGTGTAAAGCTGAAGCTGAAATTTCAGGAAATTGCTGTGGTTTCTTGGTTTATTTTTAAAAATGGAGGAAATCTTTCCACTACTTTTTATAAAGATATCATTTTGAAAATCATACACAGTAAGTTTCTTAAAATAATACTGATGTGAGGGAGTATTTATCCCTTGCTGTGTATCTTTTGAAATGGGCATTTCTGATGTTGTTTTTCTTTTGATCTACCAGACATACAGTGGCTAGGTGTGCCGGTGCTGTATGAGTGTCTTTAACTGTGGCTTAATGTATGTGCTCTGTTATGCTTCATGCGGAATGCAGACCAGAATTAACTCCCTCCAGTGGTAGAAGCACTGAGTGAATCGATTGCAACAAATTGCAGAACCACCTTAGCATGCACTCATACAGTTAGAGGTTTTATTTGTATGTGCATATGTATGTTTGTACGAAGGGGCTGTTGAACACAGCAGCTCCCAATCACAAAATGAAGTAGTGCTTTTTCCTTTCCACACCGGATAATCAACTTACTCCATAACTGACAGATTGCATCTGTTCTACCTTGTACTGGCTGTGGGCCTCTTCTAGACATGACATGGTGGCCCACTAACCCTTTGACATAGTCTGGTGGGGTTTGTTTGGTCCCAGGTATCCGAAAGAAATGGAGGACTATTGCAGCCCACCAAAATGGTGTTCGTGCTTGTGGTTTTTTAGTGTGGAACTTAAATAATATGTTTTATGACTAGTGAGAAATGTATGGTTGTGTCTGATAGTTGTGTGTGTATGGTTTATGCTGTAGGATGACAAGAGCAGATCTGTGGCAACTGCATCCATTTAATGTTATTCTCAAAGATAAACTGTTCCCTAAATTGTAACCAGGCTTGATGTTCAGAAACAGAGTATCTGAGAGATTTCTTCCTGCCTTTCTCCTAAGCCATATAAGCATACTCAAAAGTACCTATAGCTGCCTTTGGGGTGCGTCCTGATACATAGTGTAGAAGGGGAGATTATTAGCCAGTGCTGACAGAGAATGGATTTTGCGTTGTGGAAATGTGGAATTTAAAAAACTCCATCCCAACTACAGTGAGGTGGCTTCCACTGTTTCTCAAACTGAGTGTAAGAGCATGACTTAGACAAATGCTATGCTTCAGTATTATCCATTTTGTACTTTTAAAAAAGGTGTGTTGAGCCTAACTTCACTAAGACTTTTCCACCTGAAATCATCAAAGGAATTCATGGACTCCTCGACGTTCCTCTGAAGGAAGAAGAAAATCAATCACTTCTGTTTGATGAAAGCTTTTGACACTTTTGAATCTCTCTTTCAGGAGAAAGTTTTGCTAAAATTTCCCAGCCATCTTTATTCTCCATCCAACTTCATTCTCCATCCAGCTTCCCTTTTTCACTTCCCCTCTTCTCTTTGCAGATGACCAATGTGCAGAAAAGCAGGGGGTCTCCTAGTAGAGAGTTCTTAGTGTGTTTTTCATGCATTCACAAAGGAAGGCTGATGCTCTAACAGAAAGATTTCTTTGGTCTGGATGGTACTCTGAGGAGCATAGTTCAGTATTAAGAGTACAAAATAGAGCTGAGAATCTGAAAGGTGGAGAGAGAGTAGAAATATTGATGAATGCTGCGTTAAAACTTCAGAAGTTGTTAAAGAATTTTTCAGCCAGACTCCTAGCTTTAACCTTTCATCGTCTCCCTTCAGCTCTCCAGAAATGCAAAAAGGTTGATGAATGGGGGGTGGCTTCTGAAACTTGGTGAGCAAGAGCACTGTGATTTAAAACCATGGAAACTGTATGTGTAAGCATACATTTCACCCTCTTTTAGACTTAGACTTCTATGTTCTTAGTAATACTTTCAGTTTGCATCCTAGTGTTTTCCAATGCCTTTGTTGTAAGGGAGCCACGGATCATACTACTGTGTCCCGCAGCAGAGCCTAATAACCAGTGTCCCTCCTGGCTGCAGCACACAGTATGGCTTGCAGTGTATATCAATGACACTGGCTTTTGCTTTCACTGTTATCAAGGCACAGGTCTTATCCCTCATTACTGCAAGTGTAGCTCTATACTGTGGAACGATCAATATTTGCAAACCTTTAGCAAGCCAGCTGCCATTGTGCTGGCTCATCTGGGCTCCCCCTTCAATCCCACTGTTGGTGTGGAAGTCCCAGCAGGACCTCATTCCTCCATACGTTATTAGTGTGCTTCTGCCTGAAGCTTTGTGTACCTAAATAATGTTTTAGAAGTATACTCAATTCTCTAGCACACAGTTTAAAAAAAAAAAAAAAAAGAAAGAAAAAGGTGGATGATTCCCTTCATATGTAATTCTATATCAATATTTAATTATTTTTCTACCATGGTGTTTTATCTTAAAGACTTCTAATGAAAAACACATGGTCCGGCTACTGATTACAGTATCTATGGACTTTACATAAATATACAATATGTTTGGACTTATAAATGATGAGTGTAATAGTATTTTTGTGTTTAATGGTAGTACTTTTAACTCATTTAATTTTATCTGCACTCAGAATACTTTTAAGATAAAGAAGCCTTGTTGTAATGTGAGTAATCAGAGGATAATTCACGTCCAAGTTGCTGTTACAAGTCAGAAATATTATTCAGGTTGCTTAATGTTTCACGGCTCCTTGTTGAAAGAATGCAAATGAAACAAGGCTGTAAGTGAAGACAAGCTGATGTTACACTCTGGGGTTGCTTCTTTTAAATTTGGCTTAAGGCATAAAATAACAGCTTGAGAAGCCAGCACAGCAAGCACTAACTTTTCATTTAAAGCAGTCACATATTTAAACATGAAGGAGTTTTTTGAAGCTATGCTTTCGACATAAAAAATACTCATACAAAAATGTGCCCTTAAATGTTCTTATGTTTTTACTGCCAGGTCCTGCTGTAGTGTGTATTTCTTGGATCAAGAAAATAACCTAAAAGCTGTAGATTTGGTGATTTATTATTTTTTTATGTTATGTTTTGAAATACCAATCAAGCATCATTCAGTTTTGAGTTCTGGGAAAATCATCTTTGGCAATTTTTATTATCACAAGCCTTACTAATCTCAATTATGGGTCACTTCATTAGGAGGACTGCAAGGAAATGGCACAGGAGCCTATTGGCCCTGTTGCATTGTAAGTGCAGGGGATCAGACAGCTGCCATGTCCATACTGCTTTGCTTCATGCTTTGCCCACCTGCCTGTTCTGTTGTCCAGCTTCTTGCTCAGGTCCCGTGTTTCTGGCTTTTTCCATTTGTGTGTCTCTAGTGAACTTCTCTACTGTGGATTAAGCAGCAGGCAGGCTGAGCAGGCACCCACAAGTTTGGTGGCTGAAAGTTTGGAGATCCATGTTTCCATAGGTTTCTTTGAAGTCACATAATTTATGAAAGATTCTGCTCTTGATATTTCCATTAATTAAAATTATAGTTGAAAAATGTTCAGAATTTTCACTTAATTTCTGTGGGATTTTTTTTTGTGTGTAGTCCAGGTCTTGAATATTTTGTACTTTAAATAAACTTGTTTTGATGGACATGAAAATATGCAACGTGCTGGAAACAGCGTGACCCAGGCCATTTCCATAGTTTCTACGTTTGGTCTCTGGAGAAAGTTCTCTATGGAGTAGCCTGGAGCTCCTTGACACCTGCTCCCCAGATTTCGCCATGAAAACAAAATTGCTGAACTCTGGGATGTGTGACTCTTCTCACTCACTTCCTGAGAGTCCTCACTCTCTGTGTGTGAGGGGGCAGTGAGGCACAGCTGACAACTTTAGGATACCTGTTTTTTAAAGTTTGGGTTGGGAGCCAGTGCTGGATATCGCCATCGGTGATTTGAGGTTGCTACAGGGGCTGTGTGGGTTAATTTTTATAAAATGCAAAACATGCAGAATGTATTGAAATGCAGTTGGAGTTGGTTGCCGAGGCCCCTGGAGTTCCTGGAAGTGCCAGGCAAATGCAAAACAAGGCCCTACTGCCCAGCTTGGCAGGAAGTGGCATTGTGGTGAGCCCGCTTAGCAGCAGGCAGGTGTTTCTGCTGCACTGTTTACGGCAATTTTAAGGCGGTTGTTGCCTCACATTTTGCAAGGGTATTTGACGGCCTGACAGCTTGCTATTTGTTGGCTGGCTCCAAGAGGGCATTGGTTACCCTGTTCTCCAAGTCCTGTTCCTTGCTTATAAAGCTAGCTAGTAAAAAAATGCAGGGCTGCTGTGTGAGTGGAGAATTGGTGTGATTTTAATTATCAAGTAACTCGCTGAGCAGCGGAAATAGTAAAACTTGGAATTGCGTTTCTGGATTCATTTCCTGCTTTGGTTTCTTAAGATGGTCAGAGCTCAGTTTGAAGCTTTTTCCTTCAGTGTTGGCATCCAGAAGGTTTCTATCCTCTGCATTTCTCATGTCGCGTGCTGTGCCTTTTCTGCGGCACAGATTTCCACATAGTTTCTTTCATCTGCCAGTTCACCCGTTTTCATTAAACATGTGAGAGCAACATTTTTGTGTATTCCATCCCCTATGAAGTCTAATTGAAATCCTCTGCCATGTTGAAAGTTGGTTTGTGTTGAGGTTGGAGCAGACAAGCATGCACACAAGCAGTCTGGTTGCATAAGCCTTTTTTTCCATAAGAATCCAGCTAAAATCTCATTGCTAACTCATCTGTTACTCAAGAGAATTCAAATGACTGCATTCCCAGGAGCATACAGTAACAGTTCAAGTCGACATGGCATTTCTTGGGAATGTGCTTGGTTTGTCCATGTGAAGACAAGGAAAAGACAAGTCCTCTGTATCAACTATCACCCGAAATGAAATGCAAATCAGAACATATTAGCATAGGCATGTTGTTTAGGTTTCACTTCAGGTCTTTCCACTGTGAATGACAACAGCATTCCTGTTGTATGAGAGCTTTCCTGGAAAGGTAAAACATTAGATACTCCCACCCATCTGCTTGCTGCTTAATCCCTGTGGACAAAAAAGGGTGATAAATATGAAGATGAGAAATCACACCCTTTTCCCTTTACCAGCTTGGAGAGGTGTTGATGTTAAGCAATGATAGTGCTTTGCACAGAGTTGCCAACATTTAGAAGTGTCATCCAAAGAAAATAAATAAACTGGGTGCCCGCTGGGCTCCAAAGACTGAACAAACAGAGAGGATGCCAGGAAAGTAGAGTACAGGGCACGGCTTGGACACAGCCAGATTTATGGGGTGGATGTAAGAGAGAAGGGACTTTGCACTTTCAAAAGCTTCCAGAAACTCCCTTACTCCTTAGGGAGTTCATACAACCCTACTGTGGGAAGTACCTTAACTTAGATTGGAAAAATACTTGAGACTATATGGAGACTATGGAGAAAGCCCAGAAAATACAGTAGTCCACTTCATTCAGGTAGTAGCATCTCTCAGTTAAATTTTCAGCAAGATTGTGCACATTGGTGTTAGTCCTTGTGGTACCACTTGCAATCAGAGAATACTGGCAAAGAAAATCAGATATTGGTGGCAAAAGAAGGTTCCAACCCAGATGGCTTTGTTTTGTTTTGTTTTTTGTTTGTTTTATTTCATGGCTTTCAGGAAAATGATGTTTTTAAATGCTTATTTTCTATTGCTGGTTTGTAATGCTGAGAAATGCATTTTTTCTCATTTTTGTTTTGTTGTTTTTGTTTGCTCGAGCTCAAACTGTGAGGAGAGCTCAAAACTAAAGCTTGTGTCTACAAAACTAGTGGCAGCATTACATAAATACCTACAAAAGCAGTAGGTGAAATTAAAGCTAATTGTGTCAAATAAAAGGCACATAACAATAATCCAGACCGACCGAATGCCACAGAAATCAGTTTTAGGTACGCACTTTGGCTGATTAGCAGAAATGGAAAGATTGAAAGTATATGAGCATACAGAAGGTTAAGTGTATAAATGAATTCAATTCTAAATTTCAAGGGTAAATTAAATCTAAGTCTTGGCTGAGATAATTCACATACCTGGAGTTGGAAAAACAGCAGTACATTTGCTTCATCCTACCCTGTGCCCTTAGTGTTTGAATTCAGTCACATCTCCATGTGCTGAATCCTGTGGAGACAGGCAATATAAGACCCATTCCCCTTCTGAGCTCCTTGTTTAAATGTTACCTACACAGTGGCTAAAAATGTTGTCAAATGAGTTAGATGATATCTGTTTCTGGCACACAAAAAACCCTCCATCTTGTCACAAATTGACAGGATGGGAAAAAGTTATAGGCAGACAGGTTACAAACTAAAGTTATGTGGAAACTGAAGTGCCATTTTTATCAAGATGTTGTTGACGGGCCTGGCTGGAGAGGACAGAACTCAAAAGAGTATGCTTTTGTGCATTTTTCTCTGAATATAGAAACAACATTATTGTCTGTCTGAAATGAAGATGAAAAGCAAACAACTAAGAAGAAATGCCTGGCATTCCTTTTTTATCCTGCATATACTTCCCCCATCATTTTTATGAGAATATTGGCATTTTAACAAGCTGGCTAGCAGCATTTTAGGCATACTAAAAAAAAAAAACAAATCAATGAAAGAGCATACATTGTTTTATCAAGAATTATTTCCTAGGTAATGATGATTTTTGAAGGGTAAAAACAATGTCTAAAAACCTTATGTAAATGCCAAATCTCTTATGAGCAGAAAATGTGCAAGAAGTTTAAGTCTGCAACCCTTCTAAGTTTCCAAGTTTTGTATAGTTGTAAACATTCTAGCAAAACTGCAAAATGTCAGCAAAATTCTATTAAAAATATTATTATAAAGTTCTTTATAAAAACCTTTTTTTCCTATTTGTGTTTTTATTGGCTCTCTATAGGATATGGGTTCATAACCCAGTCATAATCAGTTCCACTCTGAAATTAGAATTGGGAATGAAGCCACTTTTCCACAAGCTTGAGAGTAACGGTTGTTTTTGTGCCAGCAAAAATGCAATAGTGTCTCTTTCTGAAGACAGGAAGTACAAGAGAGGTTGTATGAGAAAGCGTATCTTGATAAAATGTGGTAAGAAAAGTCATTAAAGTATGCTGTGAATGAATGCAATTCATATCTATGTACATTTGTAAATTGAAAAAAATGTTTTTTTGCCCATTTTAAAATGCTTTAAATACTGTAAACGTATGCCAATATAATTTATTATTGTCGGTTAACATTTCATATGTTTCTATACCTAGAAGTTTCCAATGATTATAAAAAGTTTGTGGACTTCCAAAGGAATTTATCTGGCAAATACAAAAAAAAATGTGGAGCTGCTGTTAATTATTTCTTAAAACTCCCACTTTTTTATTTAGAGTAAAATTCTGAATTTATGGCATCTAGAATGCCAGATGAAGATTCCTGTCTTAGCATCAGTATAATGTTACAGTTATGTCTAATTTTGTTAGAATAAATCATATTTGCATGTTCAGAACTCTTGTTTACACAGTATTCCATTCTGGTTGTGCTGTAGAGGGAAAAGTCTTGAGAAAAGAAGAGTGAGAGGGGACCTGATCCAGGTCTATAAATATCTAAGGTGTGGGGGGCAGAATGGCGAGGCCGGACTCTTTTCAGTGGTGAGTGGAGACAGGACAAGGGGGAATGGCCAGAAACTGCAGCATAGGAAGTTCTGCACAAATGTGCGCAAGAACTTCTTTACAGTGAGGTGACGGAGCACTGGAACAGGCTGCCCAGGGAGGTGGTGGAGTCTCCTTCTCTGAAGATGTTCAAGACCTGCCTGGATGCCTACCTGTGCGACCTGGTGTAGGGAACCTGCTTTGGCAGGGGGGTTGGACTCGATGATCTCTGGAGGTCCCTTCCAACCCCTACAATTCCGTGATTCTGTGAAAAGTGATGTGAAATTTGAAACAAGGCATTTTATTTTATTTGTAATACAGGTAGGAAAGGGAAGACAAAGTGTTATTAGTATATGAATTATGTGCCTAACATCTGTGTGTGCTGTGTGAACTTTCTAGAGGGTTTTTGCAAGCTTGTCATTCTAACATGCAGATTATTCCCTGGAAGCATTCAAGCCAGGCTGGATGAAGCAGCCTGAGGCTGCAGGCTGGGCTCTGAGCAAGCTAGTCTAGAGGGAGATGTCCTTGCCTATAGCAGGAAGGTTGGAACTAAATGATCATAATGGTTCCTTCCAACCCAAACCATTCTATGATTATATGAAAGGGCTTGGTAGTACACTGGCCTGGGACATTGTTCTTTCTTGGTTCCCTAGGAGCAAAACATCTTTGAAGTAGGCCAGGGTCAGGGGTGGTATTCCATAAAACATGAAGATAATTGTTCAGAGAGCTGTCTCTCTGGAGAGAGCCATGTGTGTCTCCATGGCCAGCGTTTTGAGAGCCTAAACCCAAATTCCAGCTGTGGAAACTTGGGGAAGAAGAGTTGTCCAGATTTTTGTAAATGACAGTGACACAGGCAGAAGAAACTATTTGCTCCTGAGCATCCCAAGGTAAATCAATTATTTTAAGAATAGCATGATTTGAATGACATTTTTGAACTAGATTATATATGCTGAAATACTTGCAGTCCTTACATTACTGATGTCTGCAAAGTGTTTGCCAGAATCAAAAACCATTGTATAGAGAGTCTGGTTTATGGCACTGCATCAGTGGAGATCATGGAGATTACAATTTACAGTTTGTTAATAGAAGAAAATGAACACTGTTGCATAACGCTTGATATAATTTATATGTTTTTGGGTCACAGATGGAGAAAGATCCATTCAAAGAAGGCTATGTTGCCTGTTCATATATATTAACAGGAAATAAAGTTAGGTGATGTGAGAGGAAAAATGTGCTTTGTGACACACTGTATTTGGCAATAACCAAAATAGACTTGCATTGGGTGTATGACATACTTTGTGTTTTATTTCTCTTGGCCGTGCTGGCCTTCTGGCAATCTCGATCAAAGAACTTACTTCAGAGTAGTCAGTGTAATTCCAGGAGTTGAAATAGTGGACTGTAAGTCTTTACTAAGTAACGGCTAAAACTGTTTAAAGAAAATTTGAACTGAGTTTGCAGATCTGGCTTGAAGCTCCAAGCACAGTGAATGTAGAAAACAACAAGGAAAAGAAGTTCAGTTTGATTAAAAATATATGCATGTTGCACTAATAGCAGCTATTTCATATACCAGAGCAGTGGATATTTGGGACACCAGAATTCTGCTATTGATAGACCTGCTGAACGCAGGTAGAATTGTACACTGACAGCTAGCCAATGGTTGTGCAGAGGCAGAGTGTTTAGGATGCTTTTCCTGGGTTTGATTTGCTCCTTTAAATAAAGAAAGTGTTGCATTCATGGTGCAGAGTGATGTCCCTCACCTTCCTATCTTGCTGGTGAGAGCTCTCCCTGCTATGTCTCCTCACCAGGTGTACTACGTGATGAAGTTAATTACCAAAAGCCGTAAAGCAGTTTCTTAAGTTCACCTCTTTAACATTTGAAATCTTTCTGAGTGCTTCACTTCCAGTCTACGTTTTGTCATCATGGAAGTTTCCACGTGTTCCAGACATGCTTTGTCTTTTGAAACGTGGAAGGTGTTACACACGTCTTGTACCACATACATTCTAGCTGTTTTCTGGCTCATAAAGCAAGCAGGGTATTTAGTGGTCAAGAGTCACATTGAATATATCTTTTTTTTTTTTTTTTTTTTTTTTTTTTTTAATGTTTGCAACCCTAGATTTCAGTGTTTGTACTTTCTCTTTGATTTCTCTCCTTTCTGATATTCACCAAAGGCATTTCTTTTCCCTCTTATTGATTCTCATATTTTTCTTTCCACCTCATTTTCATGGTGTCATTGCTTTAGTAGTCAGTGGTTGGGTATTTTAAGTGTGATTTAGTGCTATCTGTGGTAATAATGCCAGCTTTTATGAGCATCACTTGGCTGAGAAGAGACTTGCTGTGCATCTTATCTGGGTGTCCACTGAAGAAATTGGATGTGGCTGCTTAGCAAAGGTGGGTATGGAGAAAATTACCCTGGAGTTACAGAGGGAGCTCCACACATTAGCATCATTTTGGTGGCAGGCAGCAAGTTCTGAGCACCGTGAAGGAGCCCACAGTGAGGAGAAACTGATGTGAGCCACAGCTTGGGGACATTGGAACTCAGGGCTCCTCTTTCCCAAAAGTGGGCTTAAAACCCTGTGTTGAAATGAATACCTGTTATGAGCTACAACACACCTAACAGTCCATTTATAATTCTTGAAAGATAGCAGCATAGCTCACTTGATGGTGAGCAGGCAAAGAGCATAAAAAGTGCTGCTGGAGAACCATGCCAGGGTCAGGTAAACTCCAGTAGGTCCTTGCCAAGATGCACACAGTTGCTTTCAGAGCCCATGGTGACTGCATATCCTCCCCTGTCCCATTAGTTCTGCGTGATTGGGCTAGCACTTCTCCACAGCTCATTAGATGTAACGGTGTTTAGTGATAATTGGAAGCAGTTACTGTCTCAATAAATAAAGACATGAACTACTAAAAGCTGTCACTGTATGTTCTCATGTAGTCTGGGTGTGCCAGAACAGCATGTGTAGCTCTCTTCTCTGAGGTATTTATTTCCTTTTGTTCTCACAGGTCATAGAATCATAAAATCATAGAATCATTTGAGCTGGAAGGAACCCTTAAAGGTCATCTAGTTTAACTGCCCTGCAATGAACAAGGGCACCAACAGATCAGGTTGCCCAGGGTCTGGTCCAGACTGGCCCTGAATGTCTCCAGGGATGGGACATCCACTACCTCTCTGGGTGACTTGATCGAGAGCCTCATCAGCCTTATTGTAAAAAACTTACTCCTTACGTCCTATCAAGATCTTTCCTATTTTAGTTTGAAGCTGTTTCCCCTTGTTCTGTCACAACAGACCCTGCTAAAGAGTCTTCTTTCTTCTGTCTTCTTTCTTACTGACCCCCATTAAATACTGATCACACCATATAAATTTAAATAGTGAAAATGACTCAAAGTCATGAGAAATAAAAACAGAAATTCCCACTTTTTTCTTATAGGAACATACAGCCAACTGGCATGTTTGCATTGTCTTAAGTTATATGCAGATAACCACATTGTTTTCACATTATGGAAAATCACCTAGTTCCATAAAAAGGCCATACATAATGAAAAAAACAAATGACAATGACAGTACACTCACGTTTCATGTCATGGGAAGAAATACCAAGCTGAATTGTATAAATGTTAATTGTGCCATTTACCTCATGCCGGAAGGTTTTTGTAAGCCATAGTGATTAGCACTATGAAAGAACACGTTCAAATTACAGTAGAGTTCATAAACTGACATTAATGAAAAAATAGTGCTACCTGTCACGTAGATACATGCCGTGATGAATGCAGACTGTGAGGTTGGAAAAGTATTTTGCTTTAGAAAATATCTTTTTGTAATAATAGACAGTGAAGCTCGTATAATATTCTAAAGATAAATATAGTTTTTAATTGAAAACTTTGTTGCCATTGTTTCTCATGCCCTTAATGTCACATTGAAAAAATATTTTCCCATATTTCAATTCTCTTTTTAGCATGATTACATTTTAAAAAGAAATAATCATAGCAAAATTATTGAGACACATACTTATTCTTTTAGCAGGTGGGGGATTAGGTTAAAGACAACAAAAAAGCATTAATTTAGATTTTGATGAAGATTCTTGAAACAGTTGCTGTAGAATATTTAGGCGTTCCTTCCATTTTTAAAAGCAGGGATTTTGTTTTATAGTTTTATATCTTTTTTAAAAGGAGAATGAATCTAGGTGCTTGTCACATTACTTCTAGTTCATCTCAATTACCTCTCCATCAGTAGCTGATGCCACTAGTGGTGTTTCTTGTAGAACACTGAAAACACATGTTCAAAAGCAAGTGTAGAGGGAAGCTGTGTATTGCTACCCTTCTGCCCTTGACTTAGGTTTGGATCAGTGTGAAACAAAGTAAATGACGTGTAAGAAGGCACAAATCAGAGTACAGCAAAGGATTTCTGGATCTCTGGATAATGTTCCAGGTGTTGTGGGCATGAGTGGTAGGTGTATATTTGTAATCTGTGCTACTGTGTGGAAAGTTTCGCTTCTTCATTGATGCCATGACTTTTTAAAATGCACAGGGTCAGTTTTACAAGTTAGATGTTTGATATAATCACCTTATTGTTTCCTTTCCTTCCTCTTGGCTTTGAGCTGTGCCATTAAATTACCTTCTTCTGTAGCTTAACAAGGTGCATTTGAAAGATTTTGCCATTAAAGGCTGCACTGAGAGCCATTTCATTACAAGGCAATGTTTTAATCAGTGAGGAGTACAAAGGTCCCCCTGCTATCTGATAATTAAAGATTTTAACCATCAGCAGTTGATTGTTGTGTGTCTTGCTGGATTGAGATGCTTTGAAATTGACAGAACCTGTAATGAAAGCTCTGGAGGTGATCTCTGCCCAAAGGCGGCACATAATTCATAATCTACAAACATGAATTAATTGAATTAAAAGCACATTACCTGCATGTTCCAACGATACAGGTTTTAAACCAAATACTTGTAACCAGAAATGTGCAGTCTGTCTTTATATCCTGCTCTGTTGCTTTGCCTTGCTTCTTCATGTGGCAGCTTTCTTGCATGGTGTTTTCTACAGCATGGAAACAAAATCAGAAACAAATCTCTAGTCTAGGAATCCAAACCATCTTAATTTACTTCTCTGGTTCCTGTGTATCTCTTAGGTCTCTGTTTGCAGGGAGGGCTGTGGCACTCACGATGGCTTGGTAGACCTTGCCACAGGGCAGGTTTCTTGAAAGCTTTCTCTAATCTAATTGTATATGAAAACAAGGGGGAAAAAACAAGCTAGCATTCTGCAAATATTAGCTATCTTTAAATATTAATTTGTTCTGGATGTTCAGGAAAAGGTAGGAAAAAATAAATCCCTCATAATAGCTCATACTATCAAATGGCCATGCTGATAGTCTTTTATGAGACTGGCAACCTGATGAGAAGATGGAAGGTTATGAGGGCTTTTCAGTTGAGCAGGTTATAATTTCAGAACTCGATGAAAAAAAATCTGAAAGGCAGAAACTTGCAGAAATATGCCTAGTAATATACTAGTTTAGTATCCTACACCAAATTTTAATTCAGGTTTGTTTGTTTTTTTCTGTTTTGTACAATACTCATTTTTTCAGCTGATACTTTGTGATAGTATTATATCTTGGGTTGTCCCCCACCCTGCCTTATGCTAGAGCAGAGGGCAGGATGCAATTTGTTTTGTTTTTGCAATTTGTCCTATTACCATGGAAGTAATGCTGAGGGGTAATGTCTTAGTCAAATTGTCCTGTGGTTTGCTTTCTCTAGACATTTGTGTTTCACCACAAAGCTCAGAGCCAGACATTTTCCTTCTGATCGGCGTGAGTTCCTAGCCCCAACACATGTTCCCAAAGAATCCTTTTACTCTGCATGAATTCACAGTGAACACAGTGGCAAACAGCCTCCAAACAGAGCAGAGTTTCCCCTGCACACAGCAGTCCTCATTCAGCAGCAAGCTATCTGCTGTGTGATACTTTGCCATATCCACAGGACAAAGGGTGCCAGGACTTGGCTGTACCAGCGCTGCCTTCCTCCCTTCTTCACAGCTCCCAGTGCTGTTTTCCCCCTGTTGTAGTGACACTTCTTGCTTCCATATTTTGCATGCTGAACTTTCGTTGGACTGCTTCCTATAGAAATCCATGGAAAACTCCCAAAACAGCTGTGGAAATGCCTCTGAATTTCTTTGTGTCTTTCAGCTTTTGCTGAGGTTGTTCTCTTATGCTTGTTGCATGTATGCACTTAGGACCTAATTAAACTCTGCATTCTTCCACTATTTTTTTTCCATTTTTGATATTTAAAAATAAACCAGAACTAAATGCTGACATTTAAGATCTTGGTCAGCTATGCAGCTGGAGAGTAAGTGCCATTTGTTTGCCATGAAAGTTGAAAGAAGAGCTTTGCTGTATTGTGTCTCCCTAAATAACAGGCAGCAAGAGGTAGGAAGCCAGAAGATACATGCAGACTTCAGGCATTTCTAGGATGACATTTCAAGAAGAAAATAATGTAAACTTGACACTGGAGACAAGGACATGCGACAGTTGTCTAGTTTTGTCATCTGGGGTTGATGGGTTGAAAACAACACATTACTGCCTGCAACTTGCAGAGAGGTTTAACCATCTGCACTCTTCTGTTCCTACAGACTGCACCAGGAGCCTGCAAGACAAAAGTGGGAGGACCAGGGAGAATTCAGGATGATGTCTAACATCTTTGTTTGCAAAGCAAACTTTGGGCATCACATGAATAAGGTTTTATTTCAGCAGCAAATCATGACTTGTTTGAAAAATAATACTTGGTAGTGAGAACTGGTACAGACATACTACTGAGTAATACTGTCAGAGCTAGGATTTATTTGCTTGTATAGGGGAGAAAAAAAAAACAGAAAACAATCTAGCGGAAGGCTTTCATTCAATTTATTATTAATACTTGAGACACATCATGGTTTGTTCATTGTGCAATTTATAATAAGTACTTTGTTAGAAAAGACTTTCTACTGTTAATGACTCAAACTTTGTGGTTACCGGTTCATATGAGAATTTCTACCCAAACTGGTGAGTAGTGCGGGAGTAAAGACTCTTCTGCGAGTCTGGCTTTGCACTTATCTTTTGCAGTCTGTAGATTTGAGTTTTCTTACATTTTACTCAAGTTTTCCTGCTGTACTGTCATTTCCTTGTGGTGGAGGTTCATCTTTGTCTTCATTCTTGATGAATATATGCACATTCTGGCTTCTGGGGTTGCTGCAGATTTCTCAGACTTTGTGAAAGTTATTTTTACAGATAATATTAATATTTCATGATTCAGTGGAGGTAAACAGTCTGAGGTTCTTTAAAGTGTGGTAATATAGGAAATGAGATAAATGCTATAGGTAAACAAGAGGTAAATCTTTGATGTCCTGCTGGCATAGAACATCTGCAGTTGCAGTGCTACTTGGAAAACTTTGCTGGGAGATAGGTAGGAATAAGTTAAAAGCTTAGGAAGAGTGTCTCAGAAACTTAAGATTTCTGTTTGATATTCTGGGGAAAACTGGGAAAAAGTGAGAGGGCTGGAATTTTTTTTTTTTTTTCCGGAGAAAGCTTCTCACATATATGATGGCACATATTTTGAGACATATGCTCGCAATATACATTGGCACACTTACAAGATATATGCTTATGCCACTTTGTATCTTATGCATTTTCCTCTTGTGAGAAAAATGATTATGGCGCTTTGTGTTTTATGTGTTTTCCTCTAGAATTATTTATTTTCATTCTCTCACTAGCAGAAGTACATGAGAGGGGGAGGGGGAGGCGGACAGGCATAAATGGCATAAATGTTCTCGGGACTGACTATGCCTGTGAAGTGTGGTAATGTGCAAACAGTCCTGAATATTTCACTACTTCTGTGTTCAGAATAGGGAATTTCATATGTGAAATACTGTACATATGGCTCAGCTGTAATGCAGCTTCAACTTAAGGGCAATAAATGCTGTTTCTCTTCTCTAACCAATGGGAGCCAATAGGATTAGGTTCAAGCCAATATCATTACTTGCACTTAAGTAGGTACACATGTATGTTTCTCATCTGTGTCTCAAGGATTTCTTTCCTTAATTTTTTAGATGTGGGCTGTGCTAGCAGATTTTTTTCTAGCCACTTGTTTCACCTGAATTATTTTGAAAAATATTACTTAAAACACTCGAGCGTACTTGAGAAGAATAAATAAAAAGCAATGGAAAAAAAAAAGAATAATGAAGGAAAGAAAAAGAAAAACGGATGCTTTTGTTTATGTTTAGCTGTCAAAAATAAATGAAAACAAGTTGCAAATGTAGATGGGTCTGGCTCTGTGAATATCTACTGGCACTTCCTCAAACAAGAAGCTTTTGAAAAGTTGAAAAGAAATTTGGTAGAAAGTAGCTGTTTCGTTCTACTGGGTTAATGACTGTGAGATATTCCAGCTGGGGCTGGATGTTGGCAGACAGCTGGGGTTTGCACCACGGAGTTCCCTGCAACATCATAATTGACCTCATTTTAGCCTTTTTGTGAGCTTCAAGACACCTTAAGGGCACTGCTCATGTTCCCCAGGAGAAAGCTGAGGTGTCTCAAGGTACTTGGCCTTGCTTTGGAGGCTAGACACAGGCTGGACTTTGAGGTGCCATCACTCCTGCTGTGCAGAGGCCTCGTGTTTCCTGCTGACTGCCTGATGTGTAGCCTTGGACTGAATTGCTGCAAAAATTGACAGGAGTGGTTTAACCTCTCCTCTTCACACCTCTAATGTGAGCCCTCCCTTCCCTGCGATCACTGAGAGGAGCTTGCATGGCTTGGACCCTGTAGGCTCTGGAAACATTAGGAAAGGAGCCAGAAAGAATAAACCATCAGAGTGTCTCTTCTCTCAGCCCTTTTCTTGGAGGTACTTCTGCCTTTCTGTAGCATAGAGCCCAGGAGAGGCTGTAGGCATTTACTTCACAGCTAAGATTCCTCTCACTAAAATTAATTATGTTTTAAAATGCCCTGTCTTGCTCCAATTTATAGGAGGGAGATGAGGTTCTTCTAATATCTGTATACCCGGCGTGAGATTAAGAAACAACGGTTCAAAAGTCCAACCAGTTCATTACAAATTCTAATCAGGGAGACGGGGAAGGGAAGGAGGGCGACAGAAAAGGTAGGAACGAAGCAAGAATTGCATAAAGCGGGGATAGCACCAGGATCCAGCAGCGGTCCTGCTGCACGACGTTCGAAGGTCCGAGGCAGAAGCAGCGGGGGGGGGGCGGGGAACAGCAGCGTGGCCGGCCTTGGGCAGCAAGCAGGTAGCAGGAGGCAGTCGCAGAGCCAATCCAGGAGCAAGCAGCAACGCTCAGGCAGCAGGCCCAGGAGAGTTCGTCAGCATGCAGGAATTCCATAGTGAGAAAACTGATGTCAGACACCTATTCTCATGGTTTTCGATTCCTTTTATCCTACTTGCTCTCGTGCCTACCTGACATCCCTGGGCGCTCAAGCAGGGGTCATGTGAGTACCCCCTGAGATGGCCATCATCTTAAGATAAGTTCACACAAAAGACCACTTCACAGCTATTTAGCTGCAGCTCATCTCGCTCTGGTTGCCCCTGGCCTTGTCCATCTGTGTCCCCCAGAGAAAGGATTTCATAACCCTTGCCCAGGACTTGCCTGGATTTGTTCGCCTATGTCTCCAGCAAGCTTTGAGACAATAATGTTTCACAGAATAATATCTTACATGCCCAAAGGTGATTAACCCCTCTGGACGCAGTTAGAAGGAAGAGTCTAACTAAGCCATAGATGTTTGTATTGCATGACGGTAACAGTGATGCAGATGGCATTTGCACATGTGTGTCTTGGCTCGGTTTCTTAATTAATTAGTTTTGCAAAGGTGTTGTGAGGTTGGCTGCGTTTCTTTCCCTTTCCTGCACTTCCTCTGGCACAAGCGCCCTTTCCTTCACGTTTCTTAGGGCAAGATACTGCATTTCCTTCCAATCCCGAGTCAGTAGCAAGATCTAGGTTGATGTATTTAGCCAGGTTGTGAGCATCTGCCTTTCCTCCCCTGGGTACATGTGACGCATGACAGCAGTCTTCTTGAAAAAAAGTAACATAACAAAATCATCTAAGTCATTAAATGGTTTAAGCAAATAATCTTCAAACAATGAGCATACACGGCACATATTTATCTCCCATCTCAATTAGACTGTGCCTTAATTAAGATAAATTGACTTTTTGCTTTATTTACCGGAATAAGACTGTGTAAGGTTTTGTTCTCTGTCACAAAACCTGGATGTTTCCAGGCACATGGGGCTGTTTTCCCTCAGTCTAACTGGCTCCTCTCAAGCTGATTTCTGTTTGTCTTGACAGCAAGATAATAGCAATAAGGAGCCTTGTTCTGATTTTGATATGAGTAGAGTAAGCTTGACACCTCGTTTGCTGGGCAGCAGGACCTGTTGCTCTGTAATGAGATGCTGACTTGGAGACACGTCCGGATGCAGTATTAATGGCTAAAGGGGATAGACTGGTTCATGTCATGAAAGTGCATGGAGTTTGTGGAAAGACACATCTAACGGCTTTATCTAAGGTGATTCTGTGGGTCTGCTTGGTTACGCAGGTGATGTGAGGAAAGCTATTTTCTCCCTACTACCTTGCTTGCTCATAGGCTGAAAAGAAGCACCTAAGGTGTGCTGAATTAGGGCAGTCTTCATCTTTACAAGCCTGAAGAAAAGGGAAGCCTATTGCTTTGGTGTGTCTCTCCTTTCATCCTTGTACTCATTTTGCCATTTATTCTTGCCAAAAGGAGAAAATGGGACTGTAGAAGTGGGAGCAATTTGGGTCACTGTGTCTGTGTTTGCAGCATAGTGGGTAGTTAATATGATTAGATTTGAATTACCTCCTTTCCAGATGCTTGCTGTCTCAAGTCTCATTTCCCTTAGCTTTCTCATCAGCCTTTCTTTTATTTTTTCCTTTTTCCTTTACCTCAGAAGGGTGCTTGTTACATGAATAATTGCACGTAACTGAAAATACATCCTGTCCAGAGAAATCAACTGGGTTAAACTGGTACCATAAACTTATACTTGGGGAAAGTTACTTTTCCAAAGACATCTGTAAGGTTCTTGTTATTCCTGCTCATCCCATGGGAAAGTAACTTACTTGTTCTAGGCTAATACTGCCATCATTGCATAGTCTTACAGCTAGTTCTATGCAGCAGCAGATCCATAAAACCTTTGACTTATTAAGATTGATGCATACCATCAATTTTAGGAATGCCACAGTTAAGATCTCATGTTAAGACTAGCCAAAAACATTTGAACAAAGAGGACCCCAAAGAGATACAACATCTACAGTCAGCTCACATTTTCAGTAATGCACTGTGACTGGCACATTTGTAAAATTTGAGGTTAATAATGTTTGTAAAACTTTGCATTGCTTTGCATCAGTTGCTTATTTCAGCACACATTTTTTATGCTCCAGGGAATTTTATGAAAATCTTCTGTTTACACATATAAATTGAATTTCTTTCTCATGCAACCATGAAATATGGCCTGATCACTGCATCCTTTTTTTTTTTTTTTTGGTGTACATTTTCAACATCTAAGTGTACTTGATAGTTATTTTCAGGAAACATATTTATCATTTTTAAATAACACAAATCTAGATTTCAGCGTGGAATAATTGTTTCTGTTTTTTATAATCAAAGCATGCAGTCTAAAAATTGCTGGCAAATGTTTAACTAATAGCGTAACGAAGTGCGTCTAGAATAAATAAACAGCCTTTAGTGAAAATATTGGAGTGAAATGAATGTGCAGTTCATCTGGGGAGCCACGTTTGGAAGGTGTTGTGCTGTGGCAGGGCTGTCCAATTTATCAAGACTGAACATTTTGCTGAATGCTGCTTGTAACTGCTCTGAAAACTCTTACAATTCCACATTTTTGCTGCTCAAAGGCCATTAAAACTACATTACTTGGAAAAAACAGTAGCCCCTAAATTACGTGTGCATTACCAAGTGTATTGCGATTGAAATGTGCACTAAGAAAGATTTTTAATTTTGTAAACAAATTAATACTTCTTAAAACAAAGCTGAAAATTAAGTCTAAGATACATGATGTACTAGGATGTCTCCAAGTAACCATGGCGACAGTTTGGGCTTTGTGCTCGTTTGCTATATCTGATATCAGAGTGTGTACTTTTTTTTTTTCCAACTGAAGAAAGAGTCAGAAGGGGGGTTTACATAGGCACTAGGAAAAGTAACCATTCTCATGGTAACTTAGAGGTGAGAAGAGAGTTGTGCTACTGCAGGTATTTTCCTATGCTTGTCAAACAAACTATTTTTATTTTTTTCCTCTCAGTGTCAGAGCTATTAATTGCTTGTAGATTTACGTGCCACTGAAAAACTACAAAATGTGTGTTTTCTGTCTAAGTAGATGTTAAATCTCCAGAAGCCTGATTAGCAAGAGTGTCAGTGCATTTTTTAGATGAAGAAGCTGATGTGGTGAATCTAGGAACCGAGGAAAATGTCCCAGTTAGTTATGAAGACTCAGCAGTGATGCGGTGCAGGATCTACAGCACACACATGCATTCTGTGTAGCTGTCTGAGGTCATAAAGGATAGGAATAAGTAAATTAAATCCCATGAAACTGTTGTTTTGTGGCCCTACAGCGTGAGAAGCCCTTTGCCGTTTTGGCATACTCTGCATAATAAACCTCCAGCTCTGCCTGGCAAATTGTCAAGAATAACGATGTCCTACAAGTTGAAAAATTCAACAGATTATTCCTTTACTATGATGTGAAGGTTTTCCATTACTAATGAATTAAGTATTGAAATCAAAACAACTCGGAGGACGCAGTTCAAGCAGGATTATGTATTTCTTTGCAGACAAGCACCAACATTATTTTTTTTTCACAAATAGTACTTTTGCATTCTTTATTCTGGGTCCTTCTTGTAGTGAATATGGAATCACAGAATCATAGAATGGCCTGGGTTGAAAAGGACCTCAAGGATCTTCGAGTTTCAACCCCCCTGCTGTGTGCAGAGTCGCCAACCACCAGACCAGGCTGCCCAGAGCCACATCCAGCCTGGCCTTGAATGCCTCCTGGGATGGGGCATCCACAGCCTCCCTGGGCAACCTGTTCCAGTGCGTCACCACCCTCTGAGTGAAAAACTGCCTCCTAATATCTAACCTAAACCTCCCCTGTCTCAGTTTAAGACCATTCCCCCTTGCCCTATCACTATCAACACAAGAACATCCTGTTTTGTGGCCTGACTGCATAAGACATATAGTTTAAATGCAATGCACCAACCCACAGCAAAATAAAATATGCATGCTTTTTAAATACTTGTAACAACAGAAGCACTTTGCTCCTGGAAGGTATCCTAAGAATGGAAAATAATAAATGGATCAAATTCTTGAGAGAGATCTACTTTTGTCTAAATAAATTGATTATAATAATTATTAATGTCATATTTATTTCATGACAACTCTAATTTGGCCCTGCTGTTCTATATGATATATGCCTGTAGTAATGGAAAACACAATAGTATTTAGTTGCCTCTCATTTCCCAGCAGTGCAGACAGTGGTGTGTGTTTGCAGCCAGTCTTACTATACCTGAGATCTATGGTAAATAGAGCATGCACAGCATCCCTGTAGGTATGAGACAAGCCTGAATGACAAAGTAACATATTTTTGAGATGCTTATGAATACTTTTCCTTTGGAGCTTAGTTCGGAGGGCTGGGGCATTGCTGCCCTGTCTGTAGGTGTTAAGGAGAGTGCTTAGAGGAGACAACTCCACCACTTGCTGCGCCTCTTCAGAGTGGCCTTCTGTCTCCAGCAGCAAATGGAAAATGAGTAATAGTCCCTCCAAATCCCTCCTTTTCCACACAATATGTTATGAGAGGGTTTGTCCTGTATCCATATGGTGTTCCTTGTTAAGTCTTATTAGGCAGAGTATCTAAATAAAATTGTTACAATTGAAATAGAGCAGACGTACAAACAAACTTGTCCAGCCTAATTGAGAAAGTGATATGGTTTCCCCCAGCTGTACTTTTATCCCTGATAGGTACTGTATGTCCTCCTAGGTTGAGTTCTTGAGAAGAGTGATATTTACTGTCATATCTGTCAGCAGTGTTGCAGTGCTTTGATAAAGGCTATTCTGCTCACAATCAAATGACTTAAGAAGTTATTTTTGGCTTTGTTTATGGAAAAAAAAAAAAAAAAAAAAGAAGACATTTTGTGAGATTGTAGTTGGAGTCCATGGAGCAAAAAGGACGAATAGTTTCTTGGAATTGTAACTTAGAAATAAGCAGGAGTACCTCTGAGGACTTAAAAGCAGAATGTGGAACTCCTGCCATGGTTCGAAGGCACAAGCAGCTGTATGCAAATCCTCGTGCATCGTTAAAAATTAACTCCTTTTACATGCTGATCTAGATAATGATGAAGCATCCTGTTGGAAATGAAGTTCCTCAGTGGTCACTATTGTTTTGTAGTCTTATAGGATTATTCCCTTATTCATTTCCAGCTAGACTGACGTAATGCATCAGATGTCAAAAATGAAGACTTTCCATTCTGGACAGAAGATTTACAGGGATATGATGAGCAAACATCTGAGAAAAAAGGCTTGCTTCTTAACGCAGAATAGAGCTCAATTTATGGTCTAGTTAGTAAATTTTTCTCCTGTGCATAATGCAGTTCCCTTAGGAATACACTGAGTATCATTGTTGATTCGTATGCATTTTTATTTTTTTTTTAATCACTCCAGTTTCATATTGGATCATTCCTTTTTCTTTTGTGGTTGATCCTGAATGTGTATGTTTATCTGGCTGGAATACAAGACCATCAAAAATCAGGAAGGTCTTCTTCCAAGGAGCAACTCTACTGCTGGGGCCAGATGAAGATGCTGAAATGCAAAGTGATACAGAATCAGAATCACCTGGATGTGCCAAGGCTGAGTGCAGAAGCTGCTGTCCTCCTTGGTGCTTAGCAGTTGTGCCTCACTGCCCACTTTTGGTTTAGGGCTGTTCTGAAAATGAGATTGTCTCCAGTTTCAGAAATAACAGAGAAACTGTGATGATTTCTTTCTTGTTGAAAGTTCCTTGGATTCAGTACTGACTGGGACCATGCTGGGAAGTGAGGAGGCTGTAGTATTTGCACAATGTCCACATTTCTTTAGGAGACTGAATGTGGTATATAACTGTCTATATTGATTTGTCCACTTTATGCAAGACAAGTTTTTCATATAAATTTTTCCTGGATAAAAATTGTGACATATTACTTCATATTGACTATGATCTACTGTTTATATTTTATTTCCAAAATGTTTAAATGCTATGAATTTCAGAGCCTGCATGCTTGACATAACTGTCAAAATGGAAATTGCTGGCTTAACATTTCTCCAGTAGTCTCCAGTCTGTTCTGTGGATAAAGAAACAGTGTTTTCAGTTTTCTACCTAAAGAGTTTAACAGAGAATTCAAAGCAGTTGTGTTCTCTTCAGTTTTATGCATTAAAAATAAGTCTCTTTTAATCTTAAATTCCTTCAAAATGTGATCACCAAGAATGCCAGTTCATTTAGCTGAAAATTCAACTTCCTTTTGATTTGCAGATATTTTTCCTCAAGTGTGTTTCAATAATTCTAGGGAGCGAAGAGGCTGCATTTGTGAGTATGAATCCAGAAGTCTAATAAACATCCTTTGTTACTTTCTGAACTGTATTTTCTGCACTTTATGATTCTAGTCTCCACCTGAATGCAATTTGACACAAGTTTCTAAAAAATTACCTTTTTCACTGTTTCACAAATTGAAAGAAAAAACTACGACATACGAATAAATTTCCTGATGCATACCTGTGTTAGTAGATTTTCATTTATATATAGTTTATCTGTGTGTGAAAATAAATATAATTTACATAGCATGCCACTAAGCCAACAAGTAGTGCCAAAAAGTTGTGTTTAATTGAAAACTAACAGGTTTTAGTACCTAACAATCAAGAAAATAGATATTTCTACAGGAAGCAAAGCTAAAGAGTAAATACTTGAGAAAATACATCAATAAACATCTTGGTTGCTCTGAAAGTAATGCCTCCTGTTTTTCTATGGGAAATACAACAGATACAAAGAGCACAGTAACATGTAATGGAGCAAATTGTCAGCTACAAAGTGCTCTTTTTTTAACACAGTCAACGCCATTAGCTATGCATTTTCACCAGCCATGAACAAGAGCCTGCATGCTGTGCTTGTAAAAATCCACAAGGCTGTCAGGATTGTGGCTTGACTTTGCCATCTCTGTCACCACTGCTGAAATGCACCACTCACTGCTTCATGGGGTTCACATCCGCTCTTTATTCTCCATAAATGTTCAACAAGTGTTGATGCATGTCAATGGGTGCCGTTTTTCCACATGGGGGAATTAAATTCCACATCTCTGCTTCAAACACACTTCTGTGTCAGGCACCATTTTGTGAGAGTGCCCCTCTGCTGCCATCTGTCATACAGCAACAAAATGTAATGGTGGGAAATGGTGCGAAAGTTCAACCTATACTGCCATATCATCACCATCTGCTTCTGAGGTCATAGGCTAACGTAATAAAATAGGAGGCACTAATTTTGGAGCAGCATTTACAGAAGGTTAGTAGCACAAAGTTGCTTCTAATTAGAAAAACAAAAAAAAACAAACAAAAAAAACCAACAACCTTGAAACAACAGTATTCCAGAAGCATCTTCTTTTTAATTGGTGATGGAAAGTGATAGCATTAACTGAAAACTCACTGGTTACTCTTTTGTTTTCCTTTCACTCCTTTTCATGAAAAAGGCTTGTGGAATCAAACTAAGTTTTATCCAGCCTAAATTGCACTGGAGGGTTCTTTTCAGAGCAAGGATATAGAAGCCAAGGTCTTCCTTGAACCCTGCTGTACTAACCCTTTCACTTTCTAATAAGGAAGGGCTCGAGGCTTTCTGAATTGCGAAGTTAAACTCTTAGTTGTGCTCACTTCTACGTCTCTACTTTTTGAGCCATGAGAAATAGTAAATATTTTCTTTTCACTTCATGCTTGTACAGTCATTTTCATACTAGTTGTGGAAATTGTTGTTTTTCTTGATTTTACCCCCACCCTAAAAAGCTATAGTGTATTATCATACAAAGTCCATTCTATTATCTTTCCTTGCTCTTTTTCTACACAATAAGAAACATGATTCTTTGATTTTGTGAAACATGAATTCCTTTATCAGGAATTGTAAGGGTGGGTATTGACTAGGTTCCACTAAGGAAAAGTACACGGAGCTACAGGGGGAAATATTTGTTGCTAATCACAAGTGGGTAGAAATGTAGCTTGCTAATTTTATACTAATGCACTTGAAAGGGAAGAGATCCAAGTACTGAAAATAAAAGCATCACATGTCCTCCATTATTTGCTTATGGAAGCAAGGCTGTGCAGTAGGGTGATACTGCAAACATGAGCTGATCATTTTTCCATTGAAATCTACATCGCTTGATTAACTTCAGTAGAAGCAGGCTATGCCCAAATGGTAAATATGCATGCAAATTCTTCCAGCAATTGTGAAATAAATGACTGCATATCCTGAGTCTATCTTTATAAATGCAAAGTAAAATAAAAAGTAGCATCTGATGTTTCTGGTGAGCAGTGTTGACCCATGCATGCTTGGTGAATAATTACCCTGATGATTATTGAGTAAAACTAAGTCGTTTAGGGAATACAGTTTTTTAAACTATGCAATGACTGCTCCAGAAGTAATGCCTCCTATTTTACTATATTGGCCTACAATATCAGAGGTGGGTGTTGGTAGTATAGCAGTAGAAGTTGAACCTTCCCACCAGCATTTTGTTGCTGTGTGACAGATAACATCAGAAGGATAGTCTGACAAAATGACATCTGACATTTTGCTCTGTATGAAGAAAAGGTGTGTCACTGAATTCTTCCATGTGGATAAATGGCACCCATCAACATTCATCAGTGCTTACTGAACAACAAGTTTAACTTAGATTATTAAACTTAGTTAACTGTAGCTAAAATACTTGAAAGCAAGAGTAAAGAGAAATGGTGTTATGGAGGGGAACTTGTTTTGAAATTCTCACATCCCAAATATAAAGAGTCATGAGCATATTTATGTGATTGTCTTAAGCCATTTGGGCTTTCAGCTTAAATTTCAAGGGTGTTTTAGAACAGGTAGATAGCAGTCTCTCTATTTCCTAAGGCCAGCACACACTTAATCTTGATTTGAGTTGGGAATTCTCTCACTTGGCATTAGATACCATGTTAGGCTGTGGGTTTGTTGGTGTAAGCGAAGCATCCTATGCTCCTGTAATAGCCAGAGGAAAGAAATGGATGTCTGTGTACTGTTTGCCTGGCCTGGTTTGGACCTCTTCTGTGTAACTAGATGAACTGTATCAACTAAAAAGTATCAACTTTTCTACAGTGATTATAAGGTTCAAATGGTGTAGTAAACAATGCCTTCATTTGGTCAGATAAATCTTGTAGTGCATGCCCCTTTCATGTTGAATTAGTTCTGCAGCTTCCATGCTGTCAGCTTTTTCTACCTTGACAACATTTTCAAGAAAGCCATTTGCATAACAGATGATGAAACTTAGTTGTACCAAAACCACTGTAATCAAAGGAAGTTATTTTTGCCCGATCCTGGGAGATTTTGCTTCAGATAATCAAAACCAATCAAAGATCTAATTCCCAACCCTACCAGAATACAGTCAAAATGTGTTCTACTTTTGTGTCTTTATGGAAACTTGCATATTTTGTTTGCAGAAAGGAGCAGTGTTCAGCAAGTCAGACCAAGCCTCAGATAACTGTTGTAACAATTGTCTTAACATTGTTCTTTATCATAGGGCACATTTTTTATTCAAATTTTCAAATTGTTTACTCATCAGATTACTTGGTCTGAACTCTTAAAGCAAAGCATACTTGGGTCTCAGCTGAAGAAAACAGCGAGATGAACAGTGTGTGTACAGCCACATGTCTCAAACACAATAGGCTTAAAACCTGTTCCATTTTTTTCTGGCTTTTTTAATTAGAATGTCTGGCTTCTTCCCATTTATGTTAAGTTAGTATGCATCTCTTACATCCTTGAGGCTTCTTCAGTATGAATGTGCTCCCTGAAATGTGACACTGTTGCATTTTTAGGGGTTTTACCGTGGTTGTGTGACATAATGATTAAAGAAAATAAAAATAATAAACTCATCTCTCTTTGGCATTTGAATTCTACAAACGTGAATAGGTCCTTTGTTAAGTGTTTTCCAGCCTTAAGAGCTGCCTCCAAGCAGTTGACCCTTAAGACCTATTTTGAGTTACCAGACAAAAATAAGGTTTCCCTTCAAGTGCTGGTTGCCAGGGGTAACTGGCACTGATGCCAAAAGATGAATGCTCTACCTACTTAGGATAATGCCCACTTTGTGAGCTAAATAAAAAGCTAAATTGCAGAGAAGGAAGTTGGATAAATGTGAAATTTCAAGGGAGAAAAAACAAGGTTACTAGGGACACAGATTTCAGAAAGGATTATTGCCTTTTGCACCAGTAAAGGCCTGTTGTACAGCACGTGTACACTGTTCTGCAGCGAGGCACTGGCTCCCTCAGCCCTGTTGCTCCATGGAACAGTGTCCATGCTTCTGTCACTGCCCAGACAACAGTTAAGAAGGGAGAGGCAGGGAAGGGCAATATTTTGCATGAATTACTTGGAATTTTACAGAGGAATAATCATTCCTCTATGCAAGAAGTGCAGTATTTTGAGCTTTGGACGTTGAGAAACTCATCTGCTGCTGGGAGACTTACTGTTGAAATTCAGAAGTTCTCATCAAAATTAATGTGCCATTGATGTAAACAGTGGATAAAAATTTATTTGTATCTAAAATTGTATGATAGAAGAAATAAATTACTTTGCTGTGGAATTCAAACATGGAAGCAATCCTAGTTCCTTTCCCTCAAAAAATGTGCTAGTCACTTTGTGGGGCATGGCAAAAGGAAGTGAGAATACCAAACAATATCATCAGGTCTTTATGTGTATTCATGTTTTTATATCTGTGCAAAAGAAGATGAATACATGTGACCCACATCATTTAGCATCAAAAGATGCGATCTCTTGGTTTCTTACAGTTAGCTAATACATTAAGTAATTTCTCAGTAGCAAGAATAACACCATATCCAGTTACACACAGTAATGTGATTTTCAGAAACTCTTTCATGTGATTTTGCTCTGCAAAACAGCAAAAAGTGATGTATGAATCTCTGCAGGTGACTCAGTGGGCAGAGCATTCAAGGATTCTCCTTATAAATCAGTTTCTTACTGTAGTTGCTAGGATTTTCAGACAGATCCAGTAGCTTATTTATCAGATACTGAAGATACAAACCAATTCCCCTTCTAACCAGTGTATTGCCAATTTTACCAAGGCAAATAGAGTTGTTTGACTATTCAGAGACCACACTCTCTGTTGGAGAGGGTCCAGAGGAGGGCCACGAAGATGATCAGGGGGCTTGAGCACCTCCCCTACGAAGACAGGCTGAGTGAGCTGGGCTTGTTCAGCCTGGAGAAAAGAAGGCTGCGGGGTGACCTGATTGCAGCCTTTCAGTACCTAAAGGGAGCCTACAAACAGAAGGGGAAAGGGTAGATAACTGCAGGACAAGGGGAAATGGTTTTAAGTTGAGGGAGGGGAGATTTAGGTTGGATGTCAGGGGGAAGTTCTTTACTGTGAGAGTGGTGAGGTGCTGGAACAGGCTGCCCAGAGAGGTTGTGGATGCCCCATCCCTGGAGGTGTTCAAGGCCAGGTTGGATGGGGCCCTGGGCAGCCTGGTCTAGTATTAAATGGGGAGATTGGTGGCCTTGCCTGTGTCAGGGAGGTTGGAGATTCATGATCCTTGAGGTCCCTTCCAACCCTGGCCATTCTGTGATTCTGTGACACCTAAGACGGTTCAGACTACATTTATGCTCATGCTTATGCTTACATTTACATTGCAGATCTCTTTGTTGCTCTCTGCAAGTTGCACCTGAGGCTGCCAGCATCCATAGTGGTTCTGCAAGGAAAATGATTTCTGCAGATTGGCAGCCAGATAGCAAATGGCAAGCTGCTGCTTTCACTTTCCATGAGCTTTTAATGTTACAAGCCCTTCCCAATCTCAAAGCAGTAAAGGAATGCTGCACCGTATTCTGTAGAAGTATGATGTAAAGATAACTCCTCCATTTACTTTAATGAAATACTATGGGCTGAATGTCCCCACCTAAAAGTGAAAGAAAAAAAAAAAAAAGAAAAAAGCAGGAAGGACTCTTCATTTCAAATGTACTTTTAGTGTTTGTTTTTACATAGGTTCTGTAACATTCTGCCTTGTTTTGAGTATTTATTTGTGTTGCGGAATAAGAATCCAACCTTGTGTTCCTGACTTCATGTAGTGTGGAAATCTACTGAAGCTTTGATCCAATGAGCTTCACCCTGGGTGAGTTCTACTTCAGTAAAAGGATAATTTTGTGAAATGGAAGAGTCAGAGTAACCAGCAGTGGTTTTCATGGACAGCAGAATGGCCAAGTGAACATATCATTTTTCCCTGTGAACTTCACTCCCATTTTATCTTATGTTCACCATAACAGAACCAAAATTTTCCATCTGCGAAACCATCTGGTAGATTAGAGATGCCTACCTTTAAAAAAAAATGAAACACACTATTCTGTGCCATGCAGAATAATAGAAGGGAGTACTGGCTTGTCTCCTACGTAAAACATCCTCAAACACAGAGCCCCCACCGTGGAAGTTACTGCCAGAAGAGGCCAAGCAAAACTTGTGATTGCATGTTTTTCATTTCCAACTACTACATGATTTTGCACAGCAAGCTTTCCAAGGAAATTCCAGGAACTGACAGATGAATGCATCTACTTACACATAAAAATACACTAACAAATATATGTAAGAGTTCATAATATACTCAGGGCTTTACCCCTCATTTATCCAAGTAATGATACAATTTAGGATGATGAAACAAAATTTAGAGGATGAATGTGGTAATTATAGTCCATTCTATGGATTTTGCATGGATGAAGGTGAAATTGTAGCAGTCGTCCAGAATTCTTTACCTATTTTGCAGTGCATTTGGTGCTACAGTCACTGCTGTTTCAGCTTTTCTGAAACATGCATATTTTGCACATTTGAAAGCTGATTTCATTTTTATCTTAATTAAAATACATCTACAAATAGAGAATGCTTTCAATATAGAAGAGTCTTCTCCAGTTTCACGTGGCAAGATATTTAATGTGTTCAGATCTATTCCTGATGTTTTAATTTTGATCTTCATAAGATAATGATCTAAAAAAAAATCTGAAACTGTTAAGTTATATCAGATGTCTGTGGATCTCACAGAGGGACCTTTTTTGATTTCTTACAGTTGTCAGCAGGTTTATAATGATTTGAAATATAAGATAATTACTGGAATGTGCTGTCAATGTCTAGTGAAGATGAATGCCAAGTGGCCTGGCCTGTTTTGTTCTTTATATCAATGCAATGTAGTTAGGTGGATTTTCTTATTCAGTATATATATATTAAAAAATCATGGTAGTCATTTTAATTTTGCATTTTTTCCCTTCTTTATTTGCTATCAATGAACACTGTGTTTCATTTTAACCTTCACCTACCAGCTTTTCAGAAAGGAAAGACTCCTAAAATAGAAAAACAAAACAAAACAAAAAATCTACATGTAGGAGATCTGCATTCTGGGAGTGTTTGTACATGCTTTTTTCACTTCCTTTTTCTACAAAGTTTTTAAGGTGTAACTATTTAGTTCTCCTGTACGATTTGCAGTGTGTGGATGCTGCAATCCATACACTTCATACATATACAAATATCTGAAAGCATATTGCTGACACCTTGCACAAGAATGTTCCAAAATCCAGCTATTTTTAGGGTTAGAAACAGATGTCTTACATCAAGCGTGAATTTCTTCATTGCACTTGCTCTTGTGCCAGCCATGTTCCTTAATCTCTTGTATCTCTTCTGCTGCTGCTGTCTACAGTGCATCCATATATACGGATCATGCTCCCTTTGATTTGGCTTTGCTATGTCAGTGCAGCCATTCTCAGCCTCCTAATGTACAAGGTCCAGGTTTTTCTTTAAAAGATTGACTAGAGTTGTTCAGTATGTTCCAGATAAGCTCTCACCTGTGTTTCTTACAACTCACCTCTTAGTTTCTCTGGAGGATAGTGCTCAGGCTGTTAGTTCTCCATCTGTAAGGACGTACACAGGGACAAAGTCAGACCAAAGATACGTTACTGTTGGTTGTCAGTCTGCAAAGATGATGTCCTGCTACATTGCAGTAACCTACGTGTGCTTTAGCAGGGACCTACATTTGCAAGTACTCAGTAATCAGACATTGAAACTTTGGCACTAAAGTCTCTTCAACCATTAGTTTCTTCAGCTTGATGCTGTTACAGCTTTGTTTGTTGTCAGCACTTTCATCTCTGAAAGTGCTAGAAATCATTTCTTTCAAGCTTTGCAAGTGGCTCTTGCAGGTTAGTGATTAAGAGTTTGAGACCTTAATTACACAAATTTAGATTTATTGATTATAAAAGTGTATGCTTCTGATCATGCTTGAATGTTAATCTCAGAGATTTACTCTAGTCAGTATTAGTGGCAAATTTTATAGAATAATGCTGATTTATATGTAAGTCCTAAAGCATTTCATGCACATACGTAAAGTTCAGTGCAGCTTTACAATGATGTTAGTGATAACAGTCTATGTTAAGAAACCAGTGTGCTGGAAAAAGAGGAGAGGAAACTAACTTGTTTCAAGACTTTCCTTACTATCCCAGTCTACAAACTTAGATTATTTACTTTCTGATCTGTTTTATGTGATGAGTAAGATGGATTTCCTCTCACCTATCAGAAACTAGGTATTTGGACTTTAAATGCCAAGCAGAGATTCAGCAACTAAATGTTGTCTGTTATCGTATGGAAAGGAAGAAAGGCACCTTGAGAAGCAGAGGAATCATAAATGTCATCTTTCATATTAATTTTAGGACAAGATAAAGCACTCCAGTTAGGTAGGGGACAAATGAATTTGTTCTTTTTGCTATTACAAGTGTGCATGTGTAATAGAGATGGCAGCGGAATTGGTTGTTCCAAGGCTAACGTGAAAGCAAGAGTTGTTTTTAAGGACTGTTGTGAACTATATAAAACACAAATCCACATGTGATGATAGCAGCTTCCTTTATTTATTTGCTGAGATTTTTATACTGGAGTATAACAACTTAATTCCTATTAGCTGTCCTATGAGATAATAAAATAATCAGCAGGTCACATTTTACAGACATCTTGGAATTTTGAAAATGTCAGTTTTTCCTTCTGTTGTAATTTATATATTCTTGCTTGTCATTTGAAGACTTTTTATGTACTATAGGGATGAACTTTTTGAATCTAAATGTTTAAAAGATTCAAGCCAAGTAATGCATATGGGCTGTACAAGGAGGAAAGAGGCAGTTTCACAACAGCATGTATTTAGAATTCAGCTAAGTGGCAGATTGCATAAAAACATTTTGTCTTTTTTTTTCCATTTTGATAAAGTAGCTTTTAAAAATTCTTTAATATTGTAAGTTCAGCAATGGAATATCTTCTTATCAGTAGTTATGTTTTGCTGTCCACGGTGCAGAGAGAGGAAAGGCTTCTAGAAATGAGTAGAGGGTTATTAGTGGTTTTAGTAGTGAGTTTTTAGTGAGTTTCTCTGTGTTTCTTGGAGTTATGCCACACTAGAAGAAGTTCAATTGAATTGTTTGATAAATAAATTACATTCTCATGCAGAAAGTTGTGTCTTTAGTATATATATAAATGTTTTTGAAAATTGCTGTGCAATATATAAATATATATTAATGCAGGAAAAGCCTCTATAAAATTATATCTTATTGCTTTTTGCTTCCTCATCATTATTTTGAGTTAATAGAATTTCATATTTCCTTTTTAGAAAATTGCATTTTGCAAAAAAATAAAATAAAATAAAACGAAATAAAATGAAAAAAAACTCCACAGAAATACTAAATATAGCACTAAGAAGCCTTATTTATATAAAAAATTGTTAGTACCCCCATCATAATCCTATTATGGTAAATCTATGCGTCTGCCAGTTGCCTTTTTCAAGAATCAGTGACCTTTCTCAGTTCGTCTGATACATATAGCAGTGGAAAGATAAAATATAAAGAGCTGTCTATGTGTCTTTGAAATGTAATGGGGAGAAACTTCTGGATCTCTGGTCTTTGTGATTTGGTTTTAATGTAACATGGTGACAAGAGCATTTTAGTTAGGTGTTAGAAAGTTAGAAAGTTAGTTAGAAAGAGTATTGGTCTTTATTTGCTTATTGATAATTATTTGTCTGTTTCCACAGAGTAATTGAGAACACAGGTTTGTTATGCTTCCTCTGTGACAGTAGCAATTCAGCATGCCGAAAGTGGAACTATGAGAGCACTTCCTTGATTTTGTATTCTTTGGCAGAAGTGTAAGGAGTAATAAAAAACAATCTCTCGAGAAAAACAGGTGCTATCTTTTCATCATAGTTTTACTTGATTGTAATGAGAAGATTACTTGGAGCTTTTCATTGTCATATCAAGTTACCAGCTGTTGAAATACGAGGCTGTTACTACACATTACAGCTGGGAAGCAGAGCATCTATGTGTGTGGCCTCGTGTCTAATGCTGCAGCTTGTCATTTTCTGTCATTCCCACCACCTATTACTGGCTAATCGGTATGGTAATGTTTTCTTCATTTCTTTAATGTATAAATTAAAATTTATGAAAATATTGAGAAAGAAATACATCTTCTTTGCTTTGGTATGATAAAGCTTGTCAGTCTTGTTTATATAAATATTTGTGTGCATATAGATTTCTTTATGGAGCACTGCATAATATATACACATGTATAAGCAGTATTTCTTTTCCCTAGGTACTTTATTTCTGTCTGACACATCAGCTGAATGTAATTCTCAGCTTGTCCACTGTGACCCCAAAACATGGACACTAATTAGTCTGCACAGCACCGAGGGGAAAAAAAAGAGTACTTCTAATGTGTCAAAAGAACTGTAATAACCATTCTTCCTATTATATGCTGTTCCATTTCTTGTATTCCTTTTGCTGTAGACCTTTTGAATAGTTGAGGTGGTGATGAAAGACACCCTTGATAGCAGGAACAGGAAGGTGATTGTCCCTCTCTACCCTGCCGTCGTGAGGCCCCACCTGGAGTACTGTGTCCAGGTCTGGGGCACCAGTATAAGAAAGACAGGGAGCTGTTGGAGAGGGTCCAGAGGAGAGCCACAAAGATGATCAGAGGGCTGGAGCACCTCCCCTACGAAGACAGGCTGAGGGAGCTGGGCTTGTTCAGCCTGGAAAAAAGAAGACTGTGGGGTGACCTCATTGCAGCCTTTTGTACATAAAGGGAGCCTACAGATTTCAGATTTCAGATGTTTCAATTCCTGTTTCCCTGACCAGTGTCTTTTCCTGGCATGCTCAGATCTTAAAGGCACAGTCAGCAGGACTAGAGCTTTGACATACAGTGAGGATGATTATGGTCATTGGAAATACATGTAACGTTAATTTAGTGTCCTGAAAATTGGATGTTGAAAATACATTCAGGATAATTGAGGTCTGTGATAGAGTTAACCAAGCAACTTACTAAGGGTAGGTTGGGTATTATGTACAGATAGCATTTTTTGTCACTGGAAAAGGAAACAGGTAAGAAATGACAAAACAGGTTTAGAACCAATTGCAAAACCTGGTGTCTTTGAATACATCAGAAATCGAGATCACAGCCTAAGTGCTGATCAATAAATTAGATCAAAACATGCAATAGAGCCAATGTAAGCAGCCCAAAACTAACACAAAAGGAAGTGATCTGCTGGTGGGATGACTTTGGGTGTCCTGCTCGTGCAACACAGCCACAAAGCTGTATGTGTCCTACCAATCATATGCCATTAGGCAGATTCTGAAGGAGCAGACTGAGTGCTCCCCAGCAGGATCTAGCACTTTCTGTGTACAGAAACCCCTTAGAAACTGTGGCTGTGGCTATAGGAACCACACAGGCACTGCCACCAGCTGCAGGTGATGAGATGGGAGGGTCTGTGTGGTAACTTGCGTCATGTGAAATCAGTGGCTGATATATGAGGATGTTGCTGCAGCTTTCTGGGCTCTGTTCTACAAATACTTTGTAAGAAACCTGGATTATTTATTGTTGTTATTGTTTTAGGATTTCTTATTTGAAGAAGTTCTAACTTCTGGCTGGAAATCAGGCTTTGCAGCTGAAGTATTGTGCTCCAAAGCAAATTGAATTCACGCTGCCAAATAATCTCTCCTTCCCCGGTAGCTCTGTAAGTAATGCCATTAAGATGTTTGCATAATCCTCATATTTCAGTGATTGTACTGCTGCTAGAGTACTGTGCAATTCTCTGTGTATTATGTTTGTTCCTGACTAATACTTTCTAACATAATAAGAATATCTGGGAGAAAGAGCAGTATTGCATAGCTTGCAGTTACTTTGCTCTATCACCACCTCCCCACAAATTAATTAGGTTTTATTCTCTTGAATGCTCTGGGAAACCAAGACATCTACAGATGCTGCAGGAAGTAATAATGATGAACTATTGGAGGGCTCAGTTAATTAGCAAAATCTTTTGAGTTCAGACCATTAATAATGAGTTTTTAGCGATAGATCTGGTCTGTGTATGCAGAGCAATGCATTGTTGTGCGGTTACCCAAGGTAACTCAGAGCAATGAAGACTCAGTATCAGAAGCAGCACAACACTGGTCCAGTATTTGTAGGGATGGTAAAGACGTACTCTTCCTATCGCTCAGTTATTCTGCTGTAAACCTTAAATCAAAAATACCTGAAAAGCAACAAATCATTTTATTTCCTTGGTATCTATAGTAATATCAACTAAGGGATGGATGGAGCAGGGGAGTGGGGAATTTACTCCTCCATCAGCTGCTTTGGAAGTGCAATAGTAGTTACATGTAGTTGGTAATTACTTTTCACTCAAACATTAGTGATTGAACATATCCTGAATACTTGGTAAACACAGCGCTCATAGTAAAAAGCTTTTTACTTGATGGATACCTACTGTGAAGAGACTGCTACTGTTGTGCCCTTTCAGAGCTTTAGAGGTTCTAAGTTTACTGATTACTGATAAATAATTAGCCATTATTACTTAGGACACTTCAAAACATGTTACCTTTGACAATAGATTTGAAAAGTCCATGATTAAAGAACTCATTCTATTGAAGTATCTCCTCCACCAGTATTGACTTACCATCCTTCTCTATTCTTTCTACCATATTTGCACCTGGCAGAGTGCCACAACAAGCAGATGGGAGCAGCACCCCCATCTCCTCGGGAGTAAAAACCTTTAGGATTTGGGAAGCTAGCACCAAACGCCTGGTGTTTGTGCTACGCATTTCATGCCTGCCCCCAGAGGGGCTGACAGCTTCTGCATCACACTGCAGTGTTCCAGTGTCAGTGAGGCTGTATCTGTGGGAGCGGTCACTTTCTCATGGTGATGTCCAAGGGCTCTTGCAAGGGTGAAATAACTTTGCAGAATCCAGAGCTGGTCCAGGTCTGTTTCTTTGATCTTTCCCATACTTTCCTAAATATATAGTAAAGTAAATATTTGGATTAATATTGCTGTTAGTAGTAAAACTATTACAGTTGACAGTGTGCTGCTGCCACAGGGGATACTAAAATGAGCATGTGAAAAGCAGTAATGTTCTGTAGTGTGTACTTCTTGAGTGCACTCAGATACCATTTAGTGGTGACTGTAGGGAGAGAGTCTTACACAGGACAGAAAACTGAGATCAACCAATAGATGAAAAAATAACTGCCCAAGAATAAATAATTTCTGCCTTTTATTGCCCCTAAGCATGTTTGCTACCTTTTGTTCCAAAAGTTACAGAAGATTGAACTTACTGCTCTGTATTTTCTCTCCAAATTTCAACGTTTTCACAGGGCCTGTTTGGACATGTGGAAAAATTGTATTTTCTGAAGTATCAGTAGTTGACATTTCTGAGACTGGATAATGATGGGCGTTTTCATAGCTTACAGCAGAGAAAACTTTACAATGCTGTTTCTGGGAGAATAGAAAAAGTTTTAAAAATTTTATTCAACTTGAAGCACTCAGATCCTTGTTTTATCCATGTTTTAAGGGCAGTCCAACTAATTTAATCTCTGTTCAATGGCCATGTTACATGGCATTTCAGAACCTTATGTGTACTTATCACTTATTATATCTTAAGACAAACAATTACAGTAACAATACCAAAGGATTGGAAGATAACTGGTACATTGACAATTAAACTCTTCTTAGACAATATGTGCTGTCAATGGTATTCTGGGATTCTCTGATGACCAGTCACTATACTCTCTACTGTTTTAAATGGCCAGTTGTATCAGAATTACTCTTCCTAACCTTGCCTGCTTTTTGTTCTAATGTGCAGCACGTTAAGTAAACTTAAATTACATACTGTGTGAGAAGATTATTCCATAGGGTGACGTTTTTCCAACATGAACTCAAGGCTAGAATATGTATTTTAATGACAGAGAAATTACAGGCTGTCAAATAGTCACTTAGCAAGACTAGAGTATTCTGAGTTTCTGCTGCCGTTATTACTGCTTTAATGAAAATACATGTAACTAAAAAGAAACTCTTATTGAGTACAATTTGGTTAAAAGAAGAATTTGTGTCAAAATCTGAATGTATGAATTGTAGAAATTTACAATATGTAGTGTGAAATATGGGTGGTTTGGGATAGGAAAGCAGTTTAAAATGACTGTAAAAATATTATCAATAAATTGGAGGAGAAGTGTTTCTGAAGTCTGTCCTCAGAAGTAAACCCAGTATTAGATTTCACACTGTAGTGGAAGCTTAGTGGCAGCATTTGGCAGATTTATGCAGAAATCTAATGCTAAACTTAGTAAAGCATTTGTACATGGAAAGAATAATGAAGAGAAATGATGGCCAGGTCTAGTAGCCTACAAAATGGAGAGGCAACCCTTCAGAGGGAGCGGCAGATTGTTCTCTTCCTTCAGAATATTGTTTGCTGTCACACAGGAAAGGAGCTGTCAGAGTTCTTCTATACATTCTGACAGCTGTCTATCCGTACTGCATTCGCTAACTGTCATTACTAATGTCTTCTATGGGGATGCTAAGCCATCCAGTACTAACATCAGAATGTGTAAGACTGGAATTTGTAGAGGAAAGATTGAGTCTACATGATACTCAGTTTACATTGCCGACTTTTTCACAGAAACTGGATTCCTGCAGCTTTAAGCTACTTGTAGGTATTTTGTTGGTTTCAGCTTATATGGGCAAATGTTATTCAGAGGTCCTGCACTGCAGAGTGCAGGGCATGTATCACCATGCTGAGGGTAAGAGCAAGGAGTAGAGCAGTGCAAGAAAGCTGCCTGTAAAATGGGCTTGGAGGCTGTGTTGCATTATACCTGTGATGGAAAAAACATCTTCACTTTTTCTGTGTATGATCTCCCATTGTACTTTGTCTCTATAGTCTAGCAGTTTGCTATACTATATCACTATGAAGTGATCCCAGTCCTTTGCAGGCCTGTGCATGAATTTCACTGTGTGTAGACAAACAGTACAGAAGAGGTAAGGCTTGACGCTGGCAGGATCCTCAACTGGGCCTTGCATGTTACTGCAGTGTATCTGGGAGATGTTACTAATACAATAATGGGAAATATGTCACATTTCAGACAATAAATAGGGATGGAGAGAATGCATATCTTTTTCAAAGAATATCTGCAAATATTCACAGGGGCTTTATTACCGTACTTCTTACCTATGCTCTTAGTCTCTATGGAATTATTTAAATGCAGTATATTTTTAAATGAAATGGCAATAGAACAATTATATGTCTTAAGAAGCTGATAACCATGGCTTTTAGATCATCTTGGGGATTTTGATTCATCTCAGAAGGGATAGATGGAGCTCTTGCTGTTTTTCTGCAGCTTTTGTTGCATATTTTATTGAGCAATTGAAATTCAGATTTCACACATATTTGATTCTTAGATACTTATTTTCATTAAAACTTGCCAGTTATGTGAGAACTATGTATGTTTTTGAGATATTCATTAAATGAGATTTGTAACAGTTTACATGATATTCTGACAGTTTACGAAATCTATCAGTCAAAAGCAGATGGCCTGTGTTGGTAGGCTTTTTCTGTTATAATGAATATATTTTCAACGTATGTATTTCATTTATAATATATTTGCTCACAGGCTCTTATTTTTAAAAATCATTTAATCAACACACAATACTCCTACGCTTCAACTTGACACTTAAATGTTCAGATGTCATCTTTCTTAGTGAAGTGAACTTCAGATACATGATTATGCAGCAAATTGAATTCTTTAAAATATCAGTCCGAAAACATCAAAAACATTTGTTGCATCTTCATGCCTGACCCTTTCATGAATGTATTTTCCAATTAGGTATCCAGATGTCCATAGCTTTGATACTTGACCATTGGGGTTTCTTTTTGAATTTGGTTGTGATGACCATCATTGGCCAAGTCTCTTTGAGGTGAAGCCATGGAGGATGGCACAGCCTGGCCAGGAGAGAATGGAGGGGAGGAAGACCTTGTAGAGACAAGTCAGCCCCCAAGGAGGATGACTTTCCAGTGGCTTGAAGAGTGGCTACTTGATAGCCACTAGGGCTTGTCCCACGACTTGCTATGCTTGGGAACTTGATGGATGCATTGTTGCAGTGGAATTGCCAGGTCACAGCCTGAACCTATGGTTGAGCACCAGGTGAGAAGGCTTAGATAATCCAGGGAGCTCAGGTGCAAGCAATGCACCTGAATGATCAGAAGGGATGGAGCCTGGATTTGCCCCTCCTCAGCCTCATTTAAGGGTTAGCAGCTGAGGGAACAGCATCTCTTTGGTTAGACATTGCACTCTTCTCAAGCATTGCTTGCTGTCAGAAGGAGTGAGCTAATTTTCTGTCTTTATTACTTTCTGTTCTTCTGTAGTGCTTGTATCTTATTAGAAGATGCTGTTCTTGCCTTCTTTTGCTCTACAGTTGTCTGTGTCTCAGTTTTCACAGATAGAAAAGCAGTGAAATAACATTTGAGGCTATGGCCAGAGTTCATCTTTGTGAAGATGCCAGCAGATCCATGTGGATTTTGGGGTTTTGGGTTTTTATCCTGACCAGGGGAAGGGGCAAATCCTGACACTGATGGGCAACCCATGACATAACGAAGGGAAACCTGAATATGAGGACAGATATTCAGGCTCATGACTGCCTGTCTGCCTACAAGGATGATGTCAACAAATCTGCTGCTGAGGCATTTCAAAATAAAAGCAATTTCTGCTGTGTGTGGGAGTAATATGGATACTTAGTTCCCAATGACTTGAGCAGATATTTTGAGTCTTTTTGTAGGCATATTAAGAGTTTGAAGGTATTTTGAATCTGTTTTAGAATATGATATTTGGACTCATTTACAAGTGCATTGTGTTATCCACATTTTCAATGTAGTCTGAGCCTGTTACATTTTTCAGTAAATGTAACAGTAAACGTTCAGTGAACATCTGACAGTAACGTTGGCCTTGATATATGCAAAAATGTGTAGCACAGTTCTGATTCTGTGGACTTTTTTGAAGTGCATTTACATTGAGTTCCCGTTATTTGCTTTGTGGTTTCCAAATGCTTAATTGAGAACTTCAATTATGAGTTTGGCTGTGTCATACAAAGAAGTTGAGTTCTTGGAGTTGTGTTAGGTAAGGTAATTGGTAATGCTGTTTTTCTTCAGTTGGATTTCTGGTTACTTCCCATGTGCAGTAAGAACAAATAATTTTATTGTTTCCATTAGGGTCAACTGTCTAGTTCCTTTTTCCTTTTCTTTCTTTCTTTTTTTTTTTTTTTTTTTTTTTTTTAAATACGTAACGTAACTTTTAGAATTCAAAAGCGTTAAAAATACTAGCTGTTGGAAACTGAGTATGGCTGGGTGGCATACAAATATAACAAAAATACAAAATTGTAAGTAGCATGTATTTATATGAAATTTGTACAACTTGTTCTTAGAGGAAAAAATATTAAGTCATCTAAAATTACACAGATGGGTTGTCATTTCTTAATTTGTTAATGAAATGTTGAAACTTTCTTGTCAGTTACAGTAGATTTGACGTAGACTATCAGTGGCAGTTGCGTGACAGCATCTAAATATTAGTTGTTCAAACAGATTTTAATGTTTAAAAAGAATAATAATTAAAATAATATTAAATACAGAGCATTTTTTCCCATTATGCAGAGGATAGAAAAAATGCAGGTTTTGTTTTCAGAAATCTTTTCTCATACATGGGGAGTGGCTTGATTTTGAAGCTTTATCTAGAGGAGCACGAGTGACATGCTAGTGAGTATTGATGCTACTCATAATGCTTGGGGTAAGTATGACTTAAGTTCAAATCCTGTACAGAAGAGGAGCTCCTAGAAGTACTACTCTTTGTTATTACATTTTTACACTTTTAGAAAAATTTGCAACACTGACTTTCGGTCTGGAAGGACAGAATAGTGTTCTCTGTGCTTTGAACTCTGTTATGTGTAGATAGGATTCTATGCGTTGCTGGGAACACATTCACAAGACAAACGTATGTAACAGGAAGAATGTGCATCTTTAGAATATCTGTGTTTTCAGAAAAATCAACAATTTAAGCATAGTGTGGAGCACTGGTTTTCCAAAATCAAAAACAATTGCAATTGGAAAAAGTTGCAGTTCTTCTAATGAAATTCTAGTAAACTATAAAAACAGATATAAAAAGTAAGTTATCAGGTATTGTGAGCTTGAAGAAAATAATTGATGCAAAGACTTTCCTAAGATATCATCACAGCTATATATATATAAAATAAAGCTTTTTTGCTATATAGAAAATAATTATTTCGCTTTGAAACATCACTAGGTTTTGCCAATTTTGTGCAGTAACAATGTAATTATTCTAATCTAAGGTGTATCATATGCTTAAAAATACTGTGCATATAGCTCGGAGCTCCAGTAAAAACCTGCAGAATGTAAGCAACTGCCTTTGCCCTAGTCTGAGTCCTCCAACAGTTGTGTCATCTCTAATAAATAACATGGGTTTGTTCTTCCAGTATTTAAATGCAAAACCTTTCTTTCTAACTGACAAAGCTCTGATTCTCAGACATCTGAATTAGTGAGCAAAGTAATCCTGGAGAAGAATCTCCACCAGTGCACATGAGAAAGCAGCTGAATTTATGATCAGAAGACTAATCCTAGGAGTGATGCAGAGCATCCATTCCAAGCTGAAGTGTTTGTATCCTACCTCTCTTCTCATGCCAAAAGCATTAATTTAGGAAGCTCTCTGCTTTGACCCTGGCAGTGCTGTAGGCTATGGACACAGCAGTTCTCCATATTTCTCCTGTGAGTTGTAGTCAGTGCAGTGCTCAGAGCATTCCTATTGCAGCCATGGCCTTTCTCCCATGGCACGTGCTGTTTTCAGGGTTCTGTTTTAGGGTTAACTCCCAGTGGACTCAGAGTAGTACTTTGGGAAGAAGATTAGTTTAGAAAAGAGATGATGATAGGATCAAATGCAGTTCCTATGCAGTGGAGTCTTCAAAGACATGGGCAGCACAGCTGACAGGAGGTTCTCACCACTCCTTTGCACAGAGTGGAAAGGAAAATAAGTTACCGTAAATAAATGGGTGTTCAACGCTCATTCTTTAACCTCTTAGATGACTCTCTCAAGTGATCTTCTGCTTGCCGTAATATCTTACTGAGGATAGTTATTTTTCTGAGTACTCTTAGAATATCACACTTGTCTGCCTTTTGGGGAGTTGTATCTGACACAGAAGGATGTATCTTCTTCAGACAGGTGTGAATTTCTGGTTTTTGGGCGACATTGTCTCTTCAGAATTTATCTTTGTACCTAAAAGCAAGTATCATTCCTTTTAGTCTGCTGTCTTCCTAGCCTTACCTGAGTTTAAATCATCAGCTGCAGCAGTAGAAAGCTTACATTTTGTAGAAAGCTGTTTTACAATGTTTTCATAAATTTGGGTATGTTGAATGGCAGTTCCTTAGTTTCACATACCTTCTAGTTAATAAACAAAACAAATAGATGTGCAATAAAATAGTAAACAGACAATGAATCTGATTCAAATCTTGTTTTTCAAGTTGAATTATTTGAGGAAATTAGTTTATGAACTAAATTTGGAAGTCTGGACTCCATCAGTCTTGAGGGGAAAGAGCAGTAATTACATTCTCTCTCAATTTATGCTGTGTCTGTAATCCTTTTTTTAGAATTTTTCTCTTTAATTCTATTACACTGAACTTAATTTCACATGACAAATAGCAGAATCATGCAGATAAATAACCGAAGTATAATCGCTCTGTAAAGACCCCGTGATTTGCTGTAAGGATATGTGTACATTGTAGTCACTCACTAAGACATCATCTTATGAGAATGTATCAAAGATAGCTTTAGCCTCTTAGCTGCAGTACAGGTAGATGATGACATCGCTTGCTCTTCCTGTGTTGGCTGATGTCATCACTCCATCATAGAAAGCCACCAGGTTGGTCAGGCAATCTGCCCTTGGTGAAGCTGTGCGGGCTTAATCTTGTAGTTCTTTCTTCTGCTGCTATGGAGATACAGCTATCATAGCTCCACTGATATTATCATAGTTTCTAATTTAAAATACCTAAATATTTTCAAGAGTGTGGTATTTTAACAGTATACGTGTAGTATGAATCTTTCCTGTTTGATCACAGGAACAGGCAAAGAAAATGCTCAGTGAGTGGACACCATCCTCTGTTAATGTGAGATGATTTACCAGGCTGTTTATCTCTGATGGAGACCAGTTGATTGTAGCAGCAAGCTTGGGTTGTAGAAACCTGTGAGATATACATATATCTATATCTATATCTATCTATATATATATATATCCTAGCAATGGCTTTTCTGCCATTGAATACTGGAAATTGAACTCTTAATTTCAACCTTACACCCATGGTTTTCTTTCACTCTTATTTCACTAATAAGTGGCATGAGGTTTTTCTCCTGGCATGGATATGGTAAAACAACAGTGCTTTGCAGTTATTGAGCCCCCCTGTATCCATGGGCAAAAGGCAGAACTAGTAACAAATAGTGCAGATGGGGTCCCCTGGCTTGGGTGTTCTCAGTCTCTGTTGGGTCACCCCACAATCAGAGAAATGCCTAGGTCAGTTCTGGTTTTGAGCACAGATGTGTTCTACCATGTGCATTTCACGTTATATCCAGCAACCAGCACTAGAGATGAAGCCTGTGATGTTTAAGTATTTTTTCTTCTTGGTACCTCTTGCCCCTTCCCTTTTCATTCACCCAGGGTACAGTGCTCTTAACAGTGTTCACAACGCGTATTGCTGACCCCTTAGAAAAAAGGACCAATTCACTGAACCTCTTTCTCCCACGAAAGAAAGATGTGCAAGCAAAAACTTGTCTGATCTGTCTGCAAGGAAAGAGAGCTTGATTAATATGTGCCAAACCTATTTTTCACACCATCAAAGAAAATGAACAAAAATGTGAGCTTAATATTGATGATCTGCGCTTTATGTGGGGTATGAGGTAATTTGCAAATTAAGGATCTGGTATTCAGCAACATTAAAGGGAATTCTGCTGTAGAGCAGAAGAATGACTGTAAAACCAGGGGATTATTAATGGCATTTATAAATCTGTTCTCACTGTAATCTGTTCAAATATGATAATAATATATTTCTATAGTATTTCTGTATGAACTAATTTAGCAGTGTTTTAGTTTAGCTTCTGTTTCAGACCATTTGTATTTCTAAGACACTGCTTGGATGTACATGAAAACACATTACAAGACCACTTCCATACATATACAAGTAATGCCCATAGGTGAGAGACAAGAATTAAGCTAGAAAATGCCCCCTTTTCAGTATTTTTTAATGACAGTTTCAATTTATTTATATTGAAAGTGGCAATAGTGATGCAAAGGCTTTCTCTTCATTATTGTCACTGTTGGTTCACATAGGTATAAATGAGATCAGAACCACACCTATTACACCCAGCCCTGTCAGTCTAAGAGTTACACTGCAGTCTGGCTGGCATGGTAGCTTTAAACAGTTTTCTACATATTCCCACACAGTTGCCTTTTTGTATTTTTCTGGGATCTCAAATGTCATGGTTACCCAATGACAGAAAGCACAACACAGTGGCGGAGAAATAAAAAGTATTTGGTGCCCCCAACCGGCCTCAGGTGAAGTGAAACCATTGTGACAACACTATTTTCTCATATTCATCAACATTCAATGTCCTTCAAAGATCTCTCTCATGGGGAAAACAAACAAACAAACAAAAAAAAAGCAATACAGATACACTGTTCTGTTTTGGTGGGCTTTTTTCATCTCTTTGTCACTCTGTGCCAACTTGAAGTCCAATTCTCAGACCAGTATGTAACTCCTGCCTATGAGTACCAACTTCCACATCTGGATTTCTGTAATTTAAATACAGTGTGTGCAGTGGCAGTCAGTTGTCAGAAGTCAGGAATGGATTAGAAGGCGGCACACAGAAAAAACATCTTGGACACTAGTTCTTTGCAGTAGAGATCTGTAGTTCTGATTAGCTCATTTATTTTCTGTCAGATACGACCACCATTATTTCACTTCTCCTGTTGACCTTTCTAGAATGCTTGAGACAATCAAACATGCTTGTCTTGGTAATTGTTACCTGCCTTGGACCAACTGGCTGTGTTGTCATTTGTTTTTCTGATGATTTTTATCTGTTGTCATTGAAAAGTACCTCTCACATAGGTCAGCCTTGTACCGAGGTCCTCAGTATTTTCTTGAACATGCTCCAGACCCATCTTCTCCTGTACAAATAAATGTCAGGCTCCCATCACATTCATCTCATCTTGCCCAGTATTCTCTAACTGAAAATTGAGTTGAATGTCTTTTTTTTCTTTTTCCATTTCAGACATACTCAAAGGTTGTCCAGTACCTTCTTTCTTTGTACCTATATATATGTGGAAAACTTTGTAAACTAGTGTTTGCTAGCAGCCTCAATGGTGTCTCTGACTCCGTAGCAACTTGTTGCCAGACCATGACAAAGACCATGGCAAATGTTGCATATCACCTCCCTGTGACCTCCAAGACACCTCTGTCTCCCTCTGACCCACAGAGATAAATCCCTTATTTGCGTCCTCGTTGTCTTGCATTGTTATTACTGTAAAATCATTTTCTCCTGCCTTGACAGGTACAGTTTTGCTTGTGTGATATCCGTGTAAAATGAAGGATAATACAACTGTCCATGTGGTATGAATCAGTTCACTGGCTTCTGCTTCTCTCATGCATTAAACATAAATGCTTCTCTTCACTTTTACAGTTAAGCTGCTCCTTAAAGACCTTTAAGGTGGTTCTTCCAACATGTGTCTAATATGCAGTAGTTTAGTCCCTTGATTGATATACACTAAGAGAAATTTTACGAAAAATGTATCACATTCTTATCAGCTCAGAGTTTTCACTTAAGAATCACAAGTTTCTGTGAATTAAAGTCTCTCTGATAAAAGAATAGGTATAAAACACTGAAGGAAACAACCTTTAATTTCAGTGACAAAAATAATATAGAAAAAATGTGGTTAGGTAAAACGGTACTGTAATAGCAGAATCATGGAAATGTTAGCTGGAAGAAGCTTTTGGAGGTCCAAAAAGGACATAAGCACAAGTATCCCTGAAACTGGTATATGACAGCCATGAATTTGTCTAGCCAGGTCTTGAAAATTCCTAGGGCTGAGGTTCCACCATCTCTCTGGACAGCATCTTTCAGGCTTGACTACTGCCCTGGGAGGGTGTCCAGCCAAAAACTGACAAGCCACAATTAGAGATCATTGCTCTTCCCTTATTATATCATCTGGTACTGCCAGGAGCAGGTTGGCTTCACTGTCTTTCTAATTTCAAGTAGCTGCTGGCTGTGATCAGATCACACTTTCACATCCTTTCTGCCACACTGAGCAAGTCCAGATTCCTCAGCTCTTTTCTGCAGGATCACTTGTTGTAGGCCCTGACCTATCTGTTCTTATGTTCTTCTGCATCTGTCTGGAACTGTCACAAAACTCAGCTGTGCCTAGTGATTAAGAGGTTAACAAGTTCCCCCTGTGATATCTGTGTTCCTGGGTGTGCAGCCCCTTCACTATGGTAGTACGTTTGGTTCATATACACTGACGTTCATTGTGTCCTATAGAACTTTTTCAGCAGAGCTCAGGCAGGTTATGCCATTGCTTCAAGGCAATGTTTTGCAAACTCTATCATCAATATCAACTTTTCTCTTCATCTGTTAAGGCCTATTGATTTGTTTTGGGTTTTTTGTTTGTTTTTGTTACTTCAACTCTCTTGAAGTTTCTTTATAAAGTGTAGTAAGTTAAAATAGCATTCTCTAGTATGCTGATTCTTTTTAATGTAATCTTTCTGATATTTTTTTTTTCCTGTTTCCAAGAAAAAAAGTTTTCATTGTAAAGCAAATGAAAAAACTGCCCCTCAAACTCTGCCTCCATTTCCTAACCTAGAAATTCAGTCGATCTAATGATTTCTTCGGAAGGATTTTGAACCGATTAAATCTTTTCGTGCTGGTAGAGGTAGATTGAAATAGCTCCTTGATACATTTCAATGGTGCTTTACATTTGAAAATTCATGTAAGATGAAAAGAAAGCTTTACTGAAGGAAAGGATTAAGTAAGCAGTAAGATGGACTAAATTAATTAATTTTTTTGTCATAACGACTTGCTGTTCATTTTGAATGGCGATTTTCTTCGAGTACCTATTTATGATGGTTCCAATACCAAAGAGCTTTCTCAATTAGAACCTATTTATATATTCTATATATTAGAACCTATTTATATAGAACCTGCCACCTATTTATGGGTTAATTTAAACAACATACTTTAGAAACCTAGAAACCTAATCCTCACTACCTGGTTGTAGCAACTTGTGTTGTTTTTGTGGTTTTTTTTATTTAAGCATGAACTCCTTGTTTTGGGAAAGATGTATTTATGGAACATTTTTCTTCTGCTGAGAAGACAGATAGCAGTTTGCTTCTCTGTAATAATGTCATTACTACCTGATGCAGGGCAGCCCAAGCATTATGTGACCACATTCATTGTTTTTCAGAAAATGTACAATTAATCTAAGGCATAAAAGGATTAAAAATAAATACTTGCATTTTACAACCCATGTATTGCATTACATTAACCCTTCTTGTACCTATGTGGAGAGCTTATTATTTTTTCACACTTGCTTATTTAATTAGTCAGTCTAGTTTGTATTTTTGCCACTAATTTTTAACTCTTTGTTCTATTCAAAACATTTTGGGGAAGTATTCACATTGATCTCTGTTGAATTATTGTGTGGCTGATCGAATGGGAGAGGGATGATGTTATTTATCTAATTTAACAATGGCAACAAGTGAACCTTTTTGCCGTGCATTTTGCTCCCATATAAAAATGCTGCTCAGCCAGTCACCGTCATCCAGACTTGGAAAGTTTGTAGTGAACACCAAAGGAAGCAAACTTGACTGAAGTTAATACTCCTGAGGATCTCAGAGTAACTTTGCACTATATACCATTTTATTTTTGTTCTTTGAATGTTAGCCACCTCTAGGGATCAGAACTAGTGCCAAATTACTATTTTGGCTTTAAGATGACTTCCAATTATGTGGCCTGGAACGCCTCCCTAAAAGTCTCCAAACATAGCATATGTAAGCATTACTTTATATTTCAATGTAACTTGAAATAGCTTGGGTATTAAAATGGAGTTCATAATGGGATTTGTGATCACTGTTGAGTTACAGCACTTGAAAATTGTTTCTATGGATTTGAAAAGTTCTGCTTACTGTGGGTATTATTCTGTTGTCGTTTCCACATATACTTTGTGAGATGAAGACCTAGAAAAATCAGTTTTCTGGTTTGATTTTGTGTGTCCTGTGTCCTACAGTAATTCATCAAGTCATGTGTTTATTTCTTAAAAAGAAAAGAAATAATTAAAAAAATCATTAATTTTCCTGGTCTTGACTTCTTTGAATAGCACATTTCCTATTTTTGAGGCAGTGTTGTCTTCCTTTCTCGGTAGGCCTGAAAGTGTGTCCAGAGTCTCTCATACGAACTGAAATTACTTCTCCAAACTTTTTAGTATTAGGTTTAAAATACATTGTCCCTGTTTTGATCTGTGCTTTGCAAAGCAAACTAATGAAATCAGTAACACAGCAGGACAGTTCTGAAATGCTTACTACTTATTTTTTTAAAACCTTAGATTGACTTCGATATTTGTAATAAACCTATTAACTGTATATATTGCCATGGAGAAAAAAAAAATTGATATTATTTATTATAACTTTTAATGTTTGTGTTGACTGGAAGTTCTTTTTTTCAAATATATCTAATTCTCATTCACCTATATAATTTCAATAATAGAAGTCACTACATATTATACACCTCAAAACATTTTATTCTGCATTATGAAAAATTCTTCACAGCATAGTTAAGAGATTATCCTTTTTGGCAGATGTAATTTTTTCAGAATAGGAATATCAAAGAATAAATGTAAAGATTGATGCAGGCTTACTCACAGAGGAGCTGTCTTTAAACTTGTCCAGGCAAGGAAGTGCCAGTGCACAGAGAGGAACCTGAAAAATGTTTGTGGTAAAATCACAGTTTGATGCTTAACATAATTTGCTTGTTTGCAATGTTTCTGCTTTCAAAGCAAAGCTACTATGGGATTTTGGCATGTTTCCTAAGTTGATCTCAATTTGCAATGTCCCAGTGCATTGTCTTTGATTTTGATTTTTATTTTGAAGTGTATCAGCTGGTGATTTGTCTTGTGACTTTTATCAGTGGGTAGAAAGAAGACTATAGAGTTAATAAAAGCTGAATTTGGATGCTGAGCCAAACACCACATAAATGTGATGTTTGCACAGTTTTCATTAAAAAAAAAAAAAGTTTCATTTTGTTTGGAGGAGTCTGTTGGTTGTTTCCTGTCTGTGGCTACTGAGGCCTAACTAGACCAGTTACAGTTGGTGAGAGGATGTAAATGCACTTAGTCATACATACCCACATATTTGCAGTTGGAGCTAATGAGTAAAAAATGGAAAATACTAGAAAATAAGGCTCAAGTGTGGTCTTTTCTCTTTGAGTAGTATAAGTATTCATGCATCTTTAGTGTCACTTCTTTGACAAAGAAGTTAGTAGCATTTAAACCACTTATTGCCTCCCAGTCTGACAAATTCCTGCTTTAATGGATTGGCTTGACTTTTCATCATGTAATATGTAGAAAAGGGTATTTGGCCATCTGCTGATGCATGTGAACTACCAGGCTGTTGGTTTGCATCTACCGACAGAGCAAATTCCCCCAAACCATCTTCTGCCTGCTTGCGTGTTACACCCTGCAAAAAAATGAGTTGGTTCTTTCAATTTGAATGTCAGTAGGCAGGTGCTTCTTCCAAAAATGCCATGTATTGAAGTTAAGGACAAAAAAAAAATTGTTAAATTCTTGTCAGCAGAGCATCTTTCTAGGTCAGGCTGGTTTTAGACAGCCTGACAATGCCTGTGTTATGTGTGCAGTGTGTAAGGAGGGGACTTACTTTTTCAGACTCAATAATATCCACTAAGTTCATATTGACATGATTTTCTGAAATGGTGTTTTTTTGTTTTGTTTTTAGTTTTCTTCTTACAAAACTAATACTTTGTCAGCAGTCAACAAGCACAGTCTCTAAGATTTTTTATATTTGTATGTATCTTAAAGTCAGCATAAAAAATAAACCTATGCTGTTGTCTCGCTCTTCCATACATTTTATTTCCTCTCCCTCTTTTGCTCCATTCAACTCTCACAGTCTTTTAAAAGGGAGGCAGACACCTGAGTGAAGCAGGTGCAGAGGAAAAGCCTGTGTATTGTCTCTTGTGGATTTTAATTTAGAGTGGCTCATTTGGCACATTACAAATGCTTGTGTTGCCAGTGAGAAATTATCAGGTAGTTACGGTTAGAGCTTGATTTATTTCAAAAACTGAGAATGATAATGATAACTTTCAAAGAAGCTCGTGAAAGTGCTGTTAATCATAGATTCTTCCTTTCTGCACAGCTTAAAATAAACACTCCTATCCTTGGACTACAATGGTGAGTAAAAGGTATTCTGTGAAGGAAGTGGAGGTGATTACATCAATGTAGTAAATAGGTATCATCCTTATTCTGATATGAGGAAGAAGTCTTTTACAGTGAGGGTGGTAAGGCGCTGGAACAGGTTACTTAGTGTCATGGTTGTTGCCCTGTCCCTGGAGACTTTGAAGGTGAGGCTGGATCAGGCCCTAGGCAGTCTGATCGAGCTGTGGTGTCCCTGTTCATTGCAGCAGAGTTGGGCTAGATGGTCTTCAGAGGTCTCTCCCAACTATAACAATTCTGTGTTTCTATTATTATTCCCTTTAGAAGTTTCTATGATTATTCCCTTCCCTCAAGGCTTATGAAGAAAGACCATCTTTCCTGTACAAAGAAATAGCGATTCAGATGTCAAATGGAAAAAAAAACCAGTGCTATGTAACTTTTGAATGTGTCATTTCTTTTGTTACAGCTCTCAGGAAACCTTGCCTCTGGAGAGAAAATCAAATGAGCCATGTTGATTGGGCATTTAAAATGTTAATCCATCCTGTGACTAATGACCATTTTGGGAGAGAAGATTGTGAGAATGTTTTAGAAACTTCTGTTTCTATGTTTTAAATGCTCCTAAACAAGCATATTTAATGCAGCTACCAAGGTCACAAATTTCTGAACTGAGAAACGACATAAGTTATGGGAGATGGCATGTAGAATGCAGTAACATTTTAACATTAGTGTAGTTGCTCCTTTTTGCTTATAGAACTTGTTACCTTGTGTAACAGCATAAAAGATATCTATCATGGCAAATTTGAAGCCAGTTCCAATTCTGTCAATTTGCAATCACTTCTTTTCTTAGCTGGATGTGCAGTTACCCAATGTGAGCCACGGTGTCTCAGTGAGAGTTCTGAGTTCTGAGAAATAGCAATGATTAGTCCATACCTTAACTTACTGCTCCTATCTGTTGCTGCTAGAGTGATATCTGCAAGTGACGTGGGGATTTAAAATGTAAACTCAAGAGTTTTCTCCTCATTTAGATGGAGATCTAAAAGAACAATGACACCTGCTAGTTTAAGTAATTTCCTATCTTTGAGACATGTGTACTTTCCTGAGGAGGTATCAAATGCAGTTATTATTCTCTCCTTTTTATTTCAAAATACACAAGTGTAAAGTTTTGAAGTTTGAGTCTCATTTCCATGTATTCTTATTTTTCATGCCACTTACCACTACTTATTTTCACTATATCCTGATCTTCATTATCCAAAATATCTGATATGCTAACTGAAATGTCATTAATGTTTAAACTTGCTTAGCCTACCTTTGAAGTGGATGAAGCAAAAAGCATTCTAGCAAGCTTGAACATTACATTGGAGCTACTCCATCATTACATTATAGGTACTCTAGGGAATCTCCTTTAGCAGGCTAGACTAGATGATTTCCAGAGATGCCTTCCAACCCTTCTGATTCTGGAATTCTATGATTCTGTACTTACTGCTTTTATTTGTTGTCCCTTATGTTTTCTGGGTTCTGTACAATTTTTGTTATGACTGATTTTCTTAATATTTTAACTAACTTCTATTTACGGCATCATTAAAAATTACTGAATAGGTATAAACATACCTTCCTTCAGTTATGTGTCTTTTACATGTATCTGTTCTGCGAGTCGCTGGGTGAAGTTGTAAAATTGCAGAGGTGGACCTTCCATGTTCTAGTACATCTTGTATCCAGACTTCTTACACAGTCCAACATAATTCTTACAGAGCAGCTACATTCCTCAAACTGAAAGTGACAAAATGTTCCAGGTCACATTAACCTGTTAACTTGTCTCCAATAACCTGTTTTCTAGTGTGCAGAGAGGCGCTTGGAGAAAACAGCTGAAAAGTTGTAACAGAAAAAGTCATGGAAGACTGGGACAATAATGGCACCCATAAACTTGTCAGCTTGGTGGTTCATCAGTAACAAGATAAAGAACACCACTCATTTCCAAATTCAAAGATTCTGAAACAGAAGGAGTAGAAACATAGCTGCAAAGGGCATCCAGATCAGGAGAGATACGTCTCCTCAGATACAGAAAACAAAATGAAACATGAGATCCTGGAGTCAAATAGAATCATTAATTTTCTAATTACACCATATAATATCACAGCCTTTTCAATTTTCTCTTTTCAATTAGTACTGAGCTTAGTTTACAGTATTCCACATCCATTATACCATAGTTACTAACATACTTCTAGCTCCATTGACAAGTAACCACTGCTGCCTCTTCATGTTATGGTTTCAGACTTTGGTCACATAAAACCATAGCATATTTTATTAGAAGAAAAAATGCTTAGGTATTTTTAAATTTTGTCTTTGAACTTATTAGGAAAATGCATATTCTATTACCTTTTCCTTTCCTTTACGTATTCTATTTCTCCCAGCCTATGCAAATCCAAAGATTGTGAGGCATTTAGTCTTTATTCACGTAGCCCTTTTTTTCTGCTTTTAGGTTATAGAAGATTTCTAAGAGCTATTAATTTGCAGTCATGCAGAAGTCTTGGTATGAGCATGTTCTTTATCTGATGCTGGTTTTTTTTTTTTTTTTTTATACTTGATATTAAAATATTCCTTCAATATTAAAGTAAACTCAATTTACTTATGAAAGTGCTCACAACATGTGCTGTTGGATTTAAGAGACTCAGGAAAAGTTAGCACACTGCGTCAGAAATCAAATTGAGCGTCTACCAAAATAGAATAGCAAAGTCATAAAGGAAATGATAAAAACTTATTGGTGCTCCCAAGAGCAAGAAATTTGTTTCTATATAAGGGAGCAGGTTGATAGATCTGAAGTTTTTCACATAAATGCCTTTATTTATTTTACAAAGAAACCAAAATTAAAGAATTCACATCAGTATTTCATACACTTATATGGATGTTGGACAATTTCTGCAAAGATTTCCTTTACCTCCCAAATGATTTCTAGATATTGCTGTGGGAGAGGAAAAGACGACTACATAATACAGTGACATCAACTCCAGTATTATTTTTAAGGTTGTAAAGTTTGCTTCTATTTCTGTCTTTTTTATACATGGAGACTGAAAGCTGTCATATTCATTCTAGCAGACTGTATTTTTGCCCTATGCTGGAAAATATTGAATGTGAACTGATGTTTAGGTACCATACCGCTCAGCAGAAATGTCTGAGATAGAAATGCACAGAAGTGCATAACGTAACATGTCTCCATTCTTTGCATAATCAAATCGGACAATCAGGTGCCCAGGAAATGTTCTTTCCTGAGAATGAAAAGACAAGATGTGTGAAAGAAGTCTTTATCCATAACTTCATTTTAAGGGGCTTTTTTGTTAGATAGAGGCTTGTGAAAGGGCTCATTGCACTTAATTTATGGACCCAGAAGAAAATTTAACTATGTTTAGTTTGTACTAATTGCCTTGATAAATTATGATTTAGCAATAATTCAGTAGTTTAACAGGATTGCAGTTGTCATTACTGTATGATGGGTCATATTAAACTGTTGTACTTTGCTTCCCATATTCTGATCTCTTTGGGAGAATTTGTCAGATTAAAGAAAAGGTGAATTGCAGTTTCTCCACTTAAATTACACTTCCACTCCTGTGGGTTTTTTTTTACATCTATTGATGGGCACGTTGCACATCTTTTGCTGCTGAGATAGATCACTGTAGATCATTACATCTAATGATAGATCATTAGATTTGAACATTTAAACTTCTGAACAAATTTTTTATACACAGAAAACTACAAGCGTAGTTAAAGTCCCAAAGGAATACTTGCAGTCTGACAAGCAAAGATTGAAGGGAACAGGAAGTGGAGCATCTAATTAAATAGCAGTCATGTTATTTTACTGCTCAAGCAAATTAAAGGTGAGATATATAGTTTAACAACTGGTGTGTTCCATCAGCAATCACTCTTTGTGCCATTAATGAAAACTGATTTTTCCTAATAATAATATATAAGTATGTATATTTGTATGGGAACTGCTGAGTCACGGCCTGAACCTCTGATTGATCACCTGAGGTGAGCCTTGAGTCAGCCAGAGGAGCACAGGTGAAGGCAATTCACCTGTACTGCTGGAAGGGGTGGAGCCAGGCTGCACCCCTCCTAGACCTATTTAAGAGCTGGCTACCAGAGGGGAAGGTTCTCTTCTGGAGATCCCCTCTTTTGGTGTCTTCTGGTGAGCTCAACCCAAGGGTAAGCTCTTCCACTTATTCTCTTTTTGTGATCGTTGTCTGCTTTGCCTTACTCTCTTGATTATATTGCGATTATAACATCTTGATATCTATTGATTATACACAATTATATTGTGATTATAACATCTTGGTTATACAACATTATATACATACTTATATGTATGTTCATATTATGTATGACTCCTAGCAAGAATTCATAGAGTCGTGCAATTGGTGATGTGCCTTATGTTATCTGTGCTACTTCAGCTTTTAAATACAGCTTTGCTATTCATAAAGCTGTATATCTATTTCAGGCATTGTTCTAACATTTATAACATAACAAATTACTTGCTGCATTAAGACATGCCTTAGTCTTCTATTATTCTTGTGTATATGTAAGAATGGAGCCACTAACATCCTGGAAAACACATTTGAAAATGCATGCTTTGAAAACTTTCTGTAACTGTTAATTAAAGGCTCTGAAACATTTGAATTCATTTGAAACAAGATGCTAAATATGAAGAAGAGGGAGTGAAAGAACAATGCCTTTTGCAGGCTTTGTGAAGATCTCGAGTCCAATTTTAATTTATGTGAATTATAAACATCAGCGGCAACTGCTGTTTGAGTACTATGTGGCAGCCTGTTGAAGTTTTCAGAGTTGCATTTTTGGAATATAATTTTCAAGTTAATACATATTCTATCTGCAGTAAGTGTGATAAGGATTGCTGCACTCTCGATTTCTGAGGTTGGAATGAATACACCATTTTATATTCAGAGAATGTGTGAGGAAATCTCAAAAAGCAGAACAATTCCATTTTATTGGATTTTTTTTTTTCCATTAGGATTATAAACTAGTAAGTAAAATGTTTGAATTCTATTGTATTTTAGATTTGTGTACATATTCATTATTCTTTGTACAAGCATGTACAAAGAGGTGGAACTGAAGCAGATTGCCTTGCACTGTAGCTGTTGTGTTTCACCAGCTGCACACTCATTTAGGTGGTGTTTACTTTGGTAATGATTATTTTAATGAAATCACTGTCTAAATTGGTCGTATCAGGGAATAATCCAGAGATAGTCAAAAGATTTAGTACCAATTTAGCAGACTGAGAGGGAAATGCTGAGAATTTGGCATCCATGAGTCTTTTAACAGGCTGTTATAAGTGCTGCACAAATATTCAGCCTGGAGAGGAAACAGTACATGATCTTCCTCATCTGGTACGCTATTCAGTGATGACTCTGGTACTCTATTCAACAGAAGAATGCTGATCCTTAATACATCTGATATGTGGCATAAATTGGAGTTTGAGGGTGCCAGCATGAAGACAGCTTGAAAATTAGCTAGAAAGTGTCAGGCAACCATTTCAAACCATTACAAATGAGTAAAACATAGATATATTGTCCCACTTTTAGTTGAAACATTTTCACTAATGCAGTTGTTTTGCAATGTCTCTTCTAAAATGAATGACAAATTAATGATGCTGAAGCTTTTCAGGAATTCAGTCAACATTCACATTTCTGAGCAAGTTTGAGTTTTAGTTTTCTTGTGTTAATTGTGTTGGACAGTAGACTGGTAATGATAACCTATTGAATTTAGAACAAAAATGGATAGAAAGTTAGAAAATAAAAATTACCATTGCGATTAACATACGGCTGATATTCACCTTATGTTTCCTGCTACATGAGTGAACTTGTGTTCTTAGAAGTGCTCTTGAGTTCTTAGAACCTGGGGAAGAGATAGTAGAGTAGGCATTACCTTTTACTGTCAGTATAAATGATTGAAGAATTCCGATCAGTTTGCATCCACTTTTTTCTGTCCACATACACTGCTTTGTGTACCTTTTGTATTTTTTTACCAAGCAATTTATGGAGGGAAGGGACCGGTCTGATATCCCTATGTGAGTACCCTTACCTCTACAGTCTATGTCTCCAAGACTCAGAATCAGGTAATGAAAGAAAGACAGCACTCAAAGCATGAGTGGAGGGGAAAAAAAAATTTAAGAAAAGGAAAGAAGTGGTATTAGGGCCAGATTTCTTAAGGAGGCAAAAACAATTTCTGATGCTTTCCTTGAACTTCTTTATTTCTTCTAAAAATTCTGTGAAGGACAGTCAGAAAAATGGGCTGGATCTGATCTGTGTAGAGTCTTTAAATATAAATACAGATGAAGACTCAGCTCTCCAAGGTGATTAAGCATTCTGCAGTGCTTGTTGTAAATGCAGGCCCTGCTGTTGTCCATATTTTATAGAAGTGTTCCATTTTTATGAGTGCGATACAAATATTTCTATGTGCCTAATGTTTTCATTCTCAACTAACCGATCACTGAGTGCTTGTTCATAGGAAACACCGGACTTCTCCAGAACAATGCCTTTCTTATGTTTGATGACTGATGAGTACATTGATATTTAGAAATAATGGGCTTCTAACTATTAAGTAAAGAACTTTAAGGTGCAGAAGCAGTTTGTGGTTGGGTGAAAGTATTGCTTTGAAAAAGAAACTACTGCTTTCCTTCCGTACTGAAAAGGGCTTTAAATCTGCATTGCTAAATTGATACAACCAACACATCAGCATGGGATATTTTAGGAGTGGTCCCTTCCCTCCACAAAAGGATTAAGCGTGAAATGGTTTAAAATGGCTTTTAAGTAAAATGGCAATTCAGAAGATAAAGATAACAGTACAGCTGGGATAGTTGTTCCCTTTCAGTTGCCAACATTGACGTGGGTCTTACAAGAATTGTCAAAACAAGGTTCCTCAAATCTCCCAAGAACTGAATCACAAAAAAAAGCACACTCTGTAGTTTTGTTTCCCAGAGTTTGAAGTGATGTTGCATTGTTTTCAGTTTCAGGGGCTGGACAGTGAACACAATTATCTTTTACAATTCAGACTATAGACTTATGGTCTTACATCATTACTAAGTACCGTAACATGCTGAAAAAATAACTTTCTTTTGTACAAAGTTCATATACTCAATGATATCTTCCTCTAACCTTCCCAATAAAGGAAGCTTAAAATCATTTCAGTTTTTCATTCTTTTCTCTTCAGCTTCCAGTCATATGATCTGAATGTGGCTTTCTTTCTGAAGAACTGACTTGCATCAGAGTTTGTTCTTGTTTAGAGAATTGTAACCTGTAATATGAAAAGCTGTTTTGTGTGTGAACTTCCACGGAAGACAGATAGTGTAAAATGTTTTTTTTGAGTTACTAAGGTGATTTTAAATTTCTCTGAGATCAGCTGTTTGAATTGAATGAAAAGATCAAGTTGCTCTTGTCCTTCCAACAGATAGCACAAGGATCTATTCAGCAGGACTGTTGTTATTAACTCTTTTTTTTTTTTTTTAATCAAATGTATAATCTGCACACACCACCTCAGAAATGAGGTTATGCATTTCCTTTTATTATGAAGTAAGCATGTGCATTGGTTAGTGAAACAGGTGAACAGTGCTGAGGCAACAAACAGCAGCATGCATGCAGCATCAAGCTATCCATACCTTTAATTGTAAGTCTGATGGTTAATTCATTATTATGATTGAGGTCCTATACCACAGTCTAATTAATAGTTAGACTGCCATGAGTTTCTAGAGCTTGGGTGCATATCTAATCGCAGCACTAAACCTCCTCTTGTCAAGTGAACACATACATTTATTAAGATAATATACAACACATTTGTCTGGATGTCATTTCAGAGAAGTAATTCTAACTGCCACTAACTGCATTTCCCTATTTGATTAATATATTTACTGAAGTCTGTAACAATTATTCACTCGTGTTTCTGGGGGGGATCCCAGGAGGCTAAGAGCTCTACAAGCCTGTAATTTCCCCTGTCAGCTCCTCTATTCTCTCTAGATCACCTTCAGATCCCTGGAACTTGCTCATTTTTTTTGGGACTTATTAAAAATGAATGTCAAGAGCCCAAAGTACTGCTTTCTTAGTATCTTGCTTTTGCCTCTGAAGGGATACTATAACCAAAACAACACTTTTGTGGCTAAGTTAAATAATCAGAACTGTGTTTTGGCATATTCAATCTTCCTTTAAAATCCCATAAATCCCATAGTTTACTTCTTTTTCAGGTGAATTAATTTTTTCATATTTCTTTTCAGTTTTGTTTGCAAAATTATTAACAATTCCTGTTTATTTTTAAGTTTATTAGTTTGTTTTAGTAATAGCACTCCTTCAGTCTTCTAGAGTTGGGATGTTATAGCAGATGTTGTGAAAGCAGAACATCTGTCTGTTATGGTTAATGGGGTTATTGAACTCCTGTTTGTGCTAAAAGACCCATATCTATAGTAATATTTTCTGGCACGATTTCACAGAATTGCTGAATTGCAGGGGTTGGAAGGCACCTCAAGAGGTCATTGAGTCCAACCCTCTTGCTAACGCAGGTACCCTGCAGTAGGTCACACAGGTAGGCATCCAGATGGGTCTTGAATATCTCCATAGAAGGAGACTCCACAACCTCTCTGGGCAGCCTGTTCCAGGGCTTTACCGTAAAGAAATTCTTTTGCGCGTTTGTATTCAAGTTTTAAGCCATTGCTCCTTGTCCTACTGCTGTACATCACCCAGAAGATCCTGGCCTCATCTATTTGCCTCCCACATCTATTCAGATATTTATAAACGTTTATCAGATTCCCCCTCAGTCATCTTTTTCCCAGGCCAAGCAGACCCAGGTTACTGGGTTATTTACCTTGTCACTCTAAATGAGGATTTTAAAAATACTTTATACAGAAGAATTCATAAAGCTGTAACTATTATGTGAAGTCTGTGTCTGTGTTTAATTGGGTTTATCAGGTATTTACAAAGTATGTAGCTGTACAGTATCTAACTTTGGACTTGGAAAATATGAAGTCTACTCATACTACTTAATTAAAGACTTTATAAGAATGGATTGTTTTGTACAACTTCATAGGAAGGAAGACGTTTTTGTATATAGCCCAATTAACATTTTGACTGCAAAATTTATTGAAATATTTGTATCATGCTCTCTTCTTCTTTGAGACTTCAAGTAGTCTTCAAGAAGAGACTTCAAGAAGTAATTACAATTCCATTGGAAAAAAAAAAAGGAAAGAAAAAAAAAAAAGAAAAAAAGGAAGATAGCAAACTTTTCTGAATATAGTCTAGGCTTCTCTGTGTGACATTTTCAAGACCTCTGGTAAATACCATTCTGCACTGAAGTCTTGAGAGTCCACAGCTTATCATACACGTATTCATGTGCTCATCATCCTTTAGCTACTTCTGTGGGAAAAGGAGTGTCACTAATATTTAATTAAGTTGAGTGTCAGTTTTAGAAGCCAGGTTGAAGTTTTACCAGAAAGTGAACACGAAAAAGCATTTTTGCAGATTATGTAAGTGAATAAGTCCATTAACCAGATGGCTGCTCTGAAGTCAGACAAATCACGTATAGCCTTCAAACTCTGATGAGTAAACATGAAGACCCGGTAAGAACTAATTATTCTAGCTATCACTGACATTTTTTCTTTAATACTATAAACCTCTATTTAAGGCTGAACAAATTACTTTTCAATTCACTGTCATCCTTGTCAGAATAAAAACACATAAAACACATGTGAATTAAAATAAGGCACCTTTGGGGGGATGTTTTAATTCTCCAAGAATAGTCCAGATTCCTAACCATAGGTAAATTCTTGTTTAATGTCCCTGAAAACTGGATTTGTGTAAAGTATTGTTAACTATGTTGTGCTAGTTGTGCCCCTGTGGAAAGAATTTCTGAGCTCATATTGAATCCTCAGACAGAGGATTCAGATTTCACTGAAATACCTTTGGAGAGAGTACACACCTGAAAAGATAAACCATTCCATTTCAGTGGTTTCAAAAAGAAATGTTTCAGCTTTTCATTTTGAAAGAATGTGTTGTGAAACCAAATTGTAAAGGCTTTTAAAAAGTGACTAAGTAGCCCAAGAATAAAAGGAATCATTCTGTTGTCTTTTGTTGAAAGTAGAACAAAAAATTGTGGGTTTTTCTCATTTCATTTATTGGGTGGAAAAAAAAAAAAAAAAAAAACACTATCAAAATTTCCATTTGGAGTCAGCCAACTTCTGTCCATGCCCATTATTTTTATAGTATTATTCTTGGGTTGATAAGTCTTTCACCAGCTTTTACATGTAACCACAATATATGTTCGTTAGAAATTTTCATGAACTTCACCTTCAAAATTACTTAGTTTTTCCTTACGTCCTATTTGCACTGGCTGTATCTCTTCTTTGGTTGAAAATCTTATTTTCAGTCTCAGCTTTCATAGGTAGTTTATGTTCTTATAGTTTCTAAACAGCGTTGGTTAGTGGTTAAATACATTTCTTCTTCATGATTATCCCACTTGTGTTTAGAAGAAAAAAACTCTATCCAATATTAACCATTGTTTTGCTGGTCTGAATAAGCCAGGTTCTTTCAGTTTCATTTTGTGTTGAATATAATTCCTTGACTTCATTGTTCAATTGGGCCTTCTTTGCTCTTGCTTCAGATTAATTTCTCTTTCGTGAATAGTGGCCAAAATGCACACAGTGTAGAAGATGTAGTTTCCAGACAGGGCTGCTAATATCCCCTGACTATACTGGAAATACTTCATCTATTATAATCCAGGATCACATTTAACATTTTTTCCACAGCAACATGACACCAATGAATTTTAGCCATTCTCGACCAACTCGTATGACACTTTTTCTTCTTCCACTATAGAATTCTGGACATATCTAGGTCTGGTTCAGTGATTAGATATTTCTGAATTGGCGTTGACATGTTTCCTTTGTTTGGGAAATTGCTATATTCAAAACTGTAAAAGAAACCTCTGGATTTAATTAGCTTTCACCTGTTTCCAACTTTCACCTAATTCCAACCACCTTTCACATATTTCGTTTTTCTCAGGTTTCTTCATATGTGTTCTTCAGAAATACGTTCTGAATTTTTACAAAATACTGAAATATTTTGTTCCTGCTCATGGCTCCTTTCCCTCCCCCCTTTCAGAGGCAGGTAAAGCATCATTCCTTCAACATGACTGACATTATTAAATGTCTACATGCAAGCATATATTCATGTCAGTTCTTTCAATTTTTGCAAAGGTTACCAAAAGGTACCATGATTTGAGTGTCAACTTTTGCAATTGCTCCCATGTCAGATGTGATAGATTCTGAATTTATCTCCTATTATTCATGCTTTCACCCTCCACTCTCTAGCAGAAGTTTATTTAGAAGACAAGTCAAATATTAACTTGGATTTTTAAATTGTTCTGTACTGATCTCTTTATCTCAACTCTTCCCAATACTCTTCATCATCCCAGTTTTGTATGAGCCTCTGTTCAGTCCAAGTAGCTTCTCAATGGTACTGCAAAGACCATCCTATTATGTAGGATACAAACTCTAGAAGACTTACGTCTTCATCTTAAACAGATTGTACAACCTTTCTCATCTCTTTCTTTACTTTTCCCTGTTCAGAAGAGATATTCTCACTCATTCCTTACCTGTGTTTTCAATTTATGGTAAACTGCTCTCAAGACTTCCAGATTATGTTTCAGTGAAAAGGGTTTAATATACTCCTTCCAAAGCTGTGTAATATAGAATAAAATTGTTGAGCAAAAACAAAATGTTGGTTTTTTTTTTTTCAGTTATATCTTAATGTTTTCGTGGAGTGAGTATAACTGATGTCTACTGTGAATTTTTGATGATAAGCCTGAATAACTTTGAGGATAGATTTTTGAGTTAATTTTTCCAGGAGTGAATGCCAACGGTGAGCCATACTCCAGATGTTTATAGCTGCTCTGACAGGAACAGGAAAGAATGGGAAGACGGGTTTTTGGTTCTATGTCTGAACAATTTCTCTGGGAGCTCTCCTCCTCCACAGCAAAGACCTACGTCCAGATCTCAGTATTAGAACTCTTTCTGTTAAGAGTGGTGTGGTGTTGTCTCACAGAAGTGTCCCTGTTAAGTACAATGTTCCTCTAATCATTAAAACTGTGGGCATATATCCTCTTCCACAGAAGAGGCTAAATAGATCCTTTATCTGTATGTTTACATCTGTTGTTTCTGTGCATTCTGCAGCCATAACAAAATCACTTTGGGTTCGGTAGTTGGTTTCCATTGTAGCTGGATTATTGCTGGGCAGAAAAAGGAATATTTTCTAGATATTTTTCAATTACATGGGTATAAAACACCAGCTGGGCTCCTCCCTTCTCTTTAAAATCTGTTTCATTTTGGTTACTGTAACTGAACAACTTGATGAGGATAGGGAACACTTCTGCAGCAAGTAGTGTTCCTACCCCACCATGGAGAATGCATTCCCTAAGCCGGGGACCAGAAGAGGTATAGTCACTGCTGACCCATCTTGAATTACAGAGAGGTGGTCAAAGTGTTTAGGAAGAGAAAGCATGAGCATAGGCAAAAGGAATTTTTTGCTGTTTTTATTCTCCAGTTTTCTTTTTGCTCCCTACATATTGCCCATATTACCTTTCTGGTGCCTTAGTTCTGCTTTCTCTGTCCTCCGTGTTACAGAGATTGTTGTGTATATCTCTGAGCTGAGTCTCACTCTTGGTGCCTGGAGCATCATGTAGCAGGTTCAGCTGAGACCTTCAGGTGCCATTGGTACCTTGTTTTCATCTAGGACAACCTTTCTCTTCAACTTTGACTCTTTGGACTGAAACAAAGCATCCTCTGCATTGCATACCTCTGAACAGTTACAAATGGAACAGCTCTCTGAACGGCAAGGAGGCCATGGATAAACTAAAGACATTGTGACTTAAATAAAGAGTACTGTATCCTGCAGTACCCATCCTGTTTCTATTCACATCTTTTAAGGGAGAAAAATTGCTGTTTATATCAGAATGGGATTTGTACTTTTTTGTTGTTTTTTTGCTTCTTAGTTTTCATATCATATCAGATAGACAGATAGCACCGGAAGGAGAGGAAAGGGTTTCCGTGAAGGAGTAATGAATTACTTGTTCATAAAGTTACTTAATGAACATATGAATTTAGTCTAAAGCATCTCTGAAGGCTAGTTTAAAATTAAAAGGAAGGAATGTAAGTACTGTGCTTGCTTAGCTAGTTTCCTAACCAATGGTTACTTTAGACATACTGACATTTGTTGCTAAAAGGTGGTTGAGTGACTACATGCATTTTATCTGGATTTAGAATTTGGTGACAAGAGAGGAGCCAAAAATTGGATCACCCATAAAGGGAACTTAAACAATTCCAGGAAGTCAGTACAACTGTTCACTGGAATATCCACTGCTTGATACCATGGGTTTATCATCTTGATGAAAACTAGAATAAATATCTCCCAAATTTGCTTCAGCTAAATACTAATGAATAATTATTTAATATCGTGCATTAAAATAAAATAGGAATTGTATAATTTAGTATGCATATTTGCTTTTTCTGTGGTGGCACTGACAATTAGGCTGTCAATACTAGCATGACTGCAAATGTAGACACACTTTACTGTAGGTTTGTAGTACTTTATTGGCATAAATGAAAGTTTTGTTGCTTTTGTCACTACACTTATTCCTGAAAACCCTGCTTGCTTTTTGAGTCAGTAAGCACAGCTGGGTTCTCTAAAATTTGTACTACTTTGTAGCAGTGCAGAACAAACTTAATATTTAACCACGTGAAAGATGTCTTGGCCTTGAAGGGATAAGGTATTATAAGCACTGTTACCACAGACAGTTGAAAGAAACAGTGTGGGAGTCACAATAATGGGTTCAAGAACCTGTTTTTCTCTTTTTCTCCCACACATGCTCATCTCTTGCCACATTCTCTTCCATCAGTTTGCAAATTTCAAGTGTTTCCCAGTATGTCCTTCTGTTAAGGAGATTAATGCTAATACTAGCAACCCAGAAGCTGTTATCTGCATCTGTTAAAGGCTTACTCACAAAGCTTGCAGCAATAATGTTTGCAGTGCAGATAAGAGGTGAAATTAAGTATAAATTTGAGTGCTGACTAGCTTGTAGGCCTTAGGGCCATGAAGGAGAGCCTACTTCAAAGACTGAGATCTTTTGCTTGAGAACCCAGAGTACCCTTTTAAATCAAAGTGCCTTCATTTCAATATGCATATATTTAGATTCTTTTCATTGATGAGAATGGGATAAGTACTAGACAGACTGTTGCTGTTACAACTGAGCACAAAATTTACCTCTTTATAGGTCTCCTGTTCTCCTGTTCCATTAATGTGTTCGTGCCTTCTTCAGGAGAAGGTGAAATGAGAATGTTACAGGCTTTCAAGAGGTTGGGAACATTCAGTATTTCTTCTCTGGACTTGAACTTGTGGGTACTCAGTATAAAAAAAAAAAAAAAAAAAAAAAAAAAAAAGCAACTTAAGATTTTATTAAATGAGCAAATAATGTTATTTTTCCTGTGCTACATGGTTTCACGATGCATAGCTAAACTCTTACATATTTGTAATTAAAACAAGAATACCATTTTGTGGCCCTGTCAAAACATAAAGAACTTACTTTCTTGTGGAAGATGTGTGTCATCCTCGATCACGCTCAGTAAAAATCATCACTATCAATAAATAAAAGATAATTTTCCTGGATTCCATGGCCTAAGGCAACTAACTTCTCTTTAATGCAGTAACTTTAAAAAGAAGCGGCAGAACAGGGTTACATTTCCTCATACTCTAGCTCCAAATAAGCCATTAGCATTAAGCAGCGCATGATTTGCCTGCATGATTTGTGGTTTATTTAGAGAACATTTGCCAATTAAGTAAAATGAGCTTCACATTTGTCAACAGTAGACTCATAATATAGCTAGCATATTCAATGAGGTCATCAGCCCTTCTAGGAAATAATAGGTGTCTGAGGAACATAGTAGGACAAATCTGTATTTGGCACGATCACATGCAAAGGAGTAAGTCATAAATTGGAAGTCAGATAATGAATTGCAAGTAAGCCTAGTCAGTTCTGTACAGAATTTTTTCATCATAAGCTCCAGACGGTCCAATGTCTGCAATCAATACAAGCATACAATATATGTCTAAGAGAACAAGAGCCAGTATTTATTCATACCGATGGTTTCATTGTTTATCCATGTCATTATTGCTTATGGGTAGGAATACAAGTTGCTGAAAAGGCATCACAGTCAAAAGAGTTTATCATCTTTTGGAAGCCATACAAAATCCAGGACCATCTCTGTACTGCCAATTACATGTTTTAACAACAGCTTTTATCTATCAATACACTAGCTGTAAGAGCAGATCCCTTCATGTTTTCTCACTCACTTCCTTTATTTACGGGTATAAGGAGCTAGAAACAAAACAATACAGTGGCTCTTTTAGAGGTAGAAGAATAAGAGAGCTGCTAATTTGATTGAAATAGGAAGGTGGCCAGAGATATGAATAAATAACTGCAGCAATTGTTCTGAGAGCCTTACACTGTCTTTATCACAGCACAGAAGAAGCTACATGTGGAGCAGTTAAAGCTGTGTTTGAATCTCAGCTGCTGCAACCATTGCTGAATAAGTCAGCAATATTGTTTTTAAAAGAAAGAGGAAATGGAGGATATATCTAGGTTAGCAAATATTCTCTTTTTTTTTTTTTATTTTAATAGAGTACTATGGCATATTGAAATATATAGTAATCATAATCCACGTCATAATAACATTTTAAAGGCCTTAAGAACATTTATACAGCTTCTGACGAAGACTTAAAAGGCAGAATGGTTTAAATTTACTCATAGTTCTGCATCTTGTAACATTTCACATTTTCTTTCACTTCTGCTTTGCTGTGAGTTTAGCTCCCTGCTAGTCCATGGCAGTTAATCCAGTAGCTCATAGACTGTGATTTGGTGATACAAAAGTTTGCTGTCCTCTTTGTTTGTCTGTAAACAATACGGAGAACTGATAGAGCTGGCACCAGAGATCACAGTGGTACTTGTGTGCCTGTATGGACATTGAGCTGGTGGATGGAGGAAGGAACAAATGGCAGCAAGGGGAAAGCTTCTGTCCATCTAATACTGGTAAGCTACGACTCACTTCATTGAGTCAATATCTATGGCATCAGTGTAGAAGTACTTGAAAAAGAAAGAAAACTCTCACAAGATCAATTAAAAGTTAAACCTAATGCCAAGGATTATATCTTTTTCTTAAATGTTTAATCCTTAGTATTTTCTATTCTTATAGCAATGTCCAGATAAACTCTGTTTCTTCTTGTTGCCCTTTGATTTTGGTCGATATTGTTTGATATTCTGTTTTGGAAAGAAAAAAATTAGAAGATGTTATTGTGATCTCTATGATCTCAACAGACTTAATGCTGCTATCACAGTCTTGAGAAATTAAGATTTCACAGATTCTAAACAGAATTGGATCATTGGTATTACTGAAATGATAGAATTTTAAAATATAAATTACAAACAGAACTTTTTTGTGGTATCACTTATAGAACTACTATGAACTTTGTACTTTTGACACTTTGGCAACTACCCGAAACCTGATGAAATTAAATCTTTATTTACAAGATCTACTTGAATTGAGATTTACAATTTATTGTGAATTTATCATGTAACTATTCCTATTGAATTTTTTTTGCATTGTTTCAAAGGCTCCACTTAGATTAGAGTTCTGCCCCATTTTTTAACTTACAGGTAATACCAGCAGTAATATATGCCATGGAAAAATTGTTAAATAGAGGCATGCTTTTTAAATAGGCTGAGCTCCTATGCTTACTTTAGAGATGCCAATAAGAACTTTTCTACGTTATCTAAAAGGATACCCTAAAAAGTGCTCATTTTAGTGCCTAGCCCCAGGCACACAGTGCTATTTGAGATGTTTGTGTCTCCTCCAAATGTCTGTCTGTGACTTCTGGAAGACACAGGTCTATGCCTCAAATGCCCAGGACTAGCAATGTTTAGGCAACTGAATTAAGCCTGTAGTTAGCACGTGGCCTCAGTGCATGTGGTTATGATTTTCTACTGTACGTCATCAGTGATTTTAATATGTCTAGCAATAAATATGGTTCAGTGTTTAGGTTAACGTCATACATGATAGGAAAATAATGTACACACAAGTTTAGATTGTTTCAATTGCATGGCATATCTGTAGATCACATGTCATCTTATGAAACTGGAATAGCTCTACAGGTATGCTTTGTTTATTCCAGCAGCGCTTGGCCAAAGATTTCCTTCTTTGCTTCCAATCTGCTGGGGCTCCCTCATAAAGATTACTGCTGATGTTATTAGCATTACTTTTTTAGTTTGCATTCATAGACCTCTGTTTCAGAGAGTGACCTGCAAATGAGCTACGTGCTTTTCTTAATGAGCCTGAATATGACTCAGTTATGTCATTTTTGAGAGCCTACACTGTGGAGAACAAAGATAACAGACTATTCATTTTCACTAAGGTGAAAGAATTTTCAAATAGATAGAGGGGTTACTAGTCTCTTTGCAAGGCTAAGTGTGAACTTTTGCTTTCAAGAGCTAGCAGTTTAAAGTGGAAGAGCACCACTTAGTGCCCGACCTGGATATCTGATGGACTTCAGGTGTGCTGGAATCTAGGTGGCAAGGGCGATCCTTGAAAAACTGAAGCACTTGCAGGTGGTGAGTTTCACTGTGATCACCTGGCTGGTTCCTTCATTGACATCCAGATGTTTTCAAATACATAATTAACTTTGTAGAAGAGGTGGTCATTGTAATTGCGGTGAAGATCCTAGATGAAGAAGGAGTCTAGCAAAGTGAAGCTCTTAAAATACCTCTAAAAGCACTTTAATTATTAAACCAATTATTCTACTACAGTCAAGCAAGCCAAGAAGACTGAAGAAGGATTTCTTGAAAAGCATAAAGGGAAATAATGAATGTTGTTATTATGGGTTTCTTTGGCTTTGTTTTATTCCTTTTTGGCAATGTGTTGAATGAAAAGCATCACCAGGTCTGCTACGCCAGCAATTTGTCATTCTGAGCTCTTTTGCAGGGTGTTATTTCTTCTTGTGCATGTACGGCTGGCATCTACTCTAATCAAATCCAATCAGGAGTCAACTGTGTTGTATTAACTGTTGTTCTCTTGACTGCAGCATTCTGTAATAGATTTTTAAGATCGGCACTGAGTCATATAATACATATCTAATCAAAAGCAAATTAAACTGCACATTCTGACTTGCCATTAATGGCAGATTAGCATTTACAACAACAGAATAGTGATGCTTCCGTTATGTAAGATCAAAAAAGTAAACAAAAGTCATGCTTTGTTTGTTTTCTCAGTGTATATTGTTTGTCCTTAGACTGAACTTTTAATTTTTATTACTATTTTTATTCAAGTTAATTTAATGTATGTTGGATACTGTTTTTTTTTAACCTGAGTCCTTAACATTTTCTATATTATACAGTTAAGTGGAATAGGAGTTAAATGAGAGTACATATTTATATTTTTATGAATTCCTCTAATAAATTCTTTATATTTTGTAGAGATTCTATCAATTTTCACTGTCACTTTAAGCTTACTATGTAACATATTTATAAAATTGTTTTAAGTATTTGTCTGATCATTGCTGTAATACAACTATCTCTACTCTTTTCATAGCTCCATTGAAAATATGTCAGCACTCTTTTTATTCTATTTTTTTATAGGGAGTTGCTGTTTAACTATAAAGAAGGGCAGTAAATTACTGTCTACAGAGTTAATACCAGTGCCAAGGCAGAACCTACGTAGGTTAAACTAGGTTATATGCACACTGGTCAGTATAGGTGCCTGCATGAGGTACAAAAACAGTTCACGAAGCTTCTTAATTCCCCTTAGCATGGTGTGGCAATCTCCTTTACTGAGCTGGTGAGCTTCAAGGTGGCTTTACTTCAGTCACTGTGGCTTCAGATCAAGGTCTTGAGCAGGTACGTGCACAGTGTGTATTTAATAAGTGTCTGTGTTTGGCAGGCTCAGAGAGCCCAATCCCAAATAAAGTGTCCTGTAGTGTTCCAGGAGGTGTTAGCTGTTGTCTCATGATGGAACTTCTTCCTTTCCAAGTGGTCTGAAGCACAGTATCCTTTTACAAAAGAAATTGCTCTTCAGTCACTACTTGCCATCTTTCTGAGTGTCTGAACACACATTCATGTGCTCCCACCCTAGACTGTGGCGATGCCTAATCTTGGCAACTTTGAGAGACATACCTTCCTGCCTTTACCCAAGAAGTGGGTACTACTAGTGGCTACTAGAAGGCTCTTGTCAAGCATTAAATAATCATCATTACATTGACTATGCTGGGGATGTAACTCCTTTTTATCTTGAAGAAGTTTCTCCTAATCTGTTAAAATGCAATGTTCATTAGAATTTTGTCTGACCATCAGTTCTTGTGGTAGCCCCAGAAGTAGGTAACATTTTCCCCATTGTTTATATTTGAGAAGGACTGCCTTTGAATTTGCTGCAACAGCACTCCAGCCAAGGTTAGAGCTGAGGGTCCCAGGTTGCCAGTTCCACCTCTTCTCTTGCAGAAGTCCCATCCTCTGCCACATGGTACAGAGGGCTTGCCTAGGATGTGCATGTTTAGTGCAGCCCAAACAGTGAGAGATAGGATGGTTGCAGATGGAAATACTGTTGCAAACATTTTGGTTTGTTTTTTTTTTTAAATCACTGCTTTAGGAGTAGATGATTATCCCCTTTATCAGAATAAGTAGTCTCATAACTTAATGGCCTGGGAGAACTTGGAGAGTTCCTTTGAGTCAGCATTTGGGCTGAGTTAGCTGGTTTGTTTCTGTTTGGGATTCTCTTTTTTCTTTTGAAACTAACCAGAAGAGGGAAGAGCTGGAAAGCCTTCCATGGTATCAAAAAGACAATCAAGAAGTAGGTAGTTAATCAAGACTATATTAAGAATTCCATACTTTATTATTATATAGGAATTTAAATGAGAAAGGAAACAACTTTATGTTTAATATGTTTAATAGCTGCTGATGTAAGCAAATCATTAGTAGATATTAATATGTTTACTAATACTTATATTAGTAAATCTAAAGCAAATCATTATCCAAAATAAATAGCAACATATTATTTGCTCCTTCACTGAGTAACAGTTTGCATTACTTATCTTCAGTCCACACTAGTGGAAGTGGTGGATTTTTTCCATGGATTTACCAACTTTAGACTGAAAGAAATGACAAGACTGTAACTGTATGGCTTAATTGCACCGTAGTGACTTAAGAAAAAATATAAAGCATAAAGTTTTAAAATTCCTGTTGCTCCTAAGCATGAGTATTCTCAAAGATGCAGTAATCCTTGAGGTGGAAATATGTGAATAGACATCAGTGGTATATCATTATTCCCACAGCAAACAGCTTCTCAAGCTTCTACAAAGCGGCACCCTCTACTTGTGCCACTAATTGGCTTTCGTATGTATTCTTGGAGAGCTAGTTGACCCTCAAAATTGGTACCAGAGTTGCATACATTACAGCATGATTGTGTGAAAATGTACATTTAACTGTGTAGATAAGGTCCTTATTTTCCTGTTATTTTGTCTCTGCTCATCACTGTGATGAACTCACAATTATACACTAATTAATAATGATAATACAAATATGTTTTCCATATGTTTTTGATGTTAATTTTTATGAATTATGCTGCATTGATCAGAAACTACCTAGGCCAATTTCATAGAAAAGACTTATTTTATATTGACATTTCTAAACATGACCTAAATGTTACTCTAGGAGAACACCAGAAACATTATATCATCACTGGGAGATTTTTTAATGTAAATTTGGTGAGAAAGTATCTCATCTTTAAATAAACAGCAGTCTTCTTTGTTTTATACAGTCCTCTGTTTAAGCAATTCAAATATCAGAGAATCATTTTGATGGGGAAAAAAATTCATGCTGATGTAATTTAGTTGCGATAAAGAAGATTCTGTGCCTCCACCAAGGAATTTAGATGATAATTTTACATGCCTGTTAAATATTCTAGACTAACAGGCACAGCACATCAAATGAATGCATTTCCTTGGGAAAAGTACTTGCACTGTACAACTGTTTTTAAAGGTGCAGGTTTAGGAACAACAGAATTTTAGAAGTAAACATTAATGATATTCTGATGTCATGAAACACCTAACAGCAGAAAACATTCCAGAGCAGGCAAATCTGTAGGTCATAAAAGTACCTCTTTTACTATATCCTCTGTCCTAAGATTCTGCCCCGAATTTGCAAACTCGCCTTCTGCCAGTAAGCCAGAAATGGAAATGTAGTTCTCTGCCTTTCTCCTGTGAGTGAATAAGTTTTATTTGGATATTTCTCTATTTCTCTAGTACATTTTTAAACTGACTTTCATTCTTATAGACCGAGGCAGCAAGGTGGAGAATTAAGACTAGAATTTCTCCAAACAAAGTGTTTCCTTCAGACGCATGCTGGCTGTGAAAGCCTTACATAAAGAAATCATTCACACATGCCCTGGTAAGTTTGAGTTCGTTGGAATGATGCTATGCTGCCCACAGCAGTTCCACCCCACAGGCAAAACATTCATTTCCCGGCAAAATGCTATCAGATCTCCACTGGCTTGGTTCACTTAAAGAGCAATTCATCAGTGTCTTCCTTTTAAAAAGCTCTGTACTCTTGACACTTGGACTCTTGACTTCATATTTTAAGAGGAAATTACTTTCATTGAAAATATCTTAATATTTTTGTATATTAATTAAAATACGTATGCTCTGCATGACAAGATTGTGCTGTATTGAATATGTGTATGCCTTGATGGGCATGATATACAAGAGACAGCAACACAAGGCATTATCTCATATTTTTATATTGATATTCATTATATATTTTTATAATTTTATATTGATATTCACCCAGCTTTGTGCTTTAAAAAGGGAGATGAATTCTATGCTCCCTCTGTTCTTATCTCTTGGATTTTTGGTTGTAATGTGTGGACCCCAAAATTCCATTTTGCATGATCAGAAAATGGTGTTAAAGCAGCCTTAGAAACAACCTATATTCCAAAATTGATGCAAAGATAGGATACATTGAAACAAAAAAACTGATATGCAAAAGTAACAAATGCTGCTGCCTGTCCATTCCTATTTCTTACCAAACATTACTTTGATAAACTTTGTATGGTTGATGCTCATCTACTGAACAAGTATTAGGTTATCATTTCATATTAATATTATAAAACCAGATGGATTGCTTTGATGTGAGGTTATACATTAGGAAAAATATCTTCTCAGGAGTGGTGAGGGATTGGAACAGGCTGCCCAGGGGGGTGGTGGAGTCACCATTCCTGGAAGTGTTCAGGAACCGTGTGGATGTGGCACTGGGGCGTGGTTAGTGTGTGATATTGGTGGTAGGTGGACACATGGACTAGATGATCTTAGAGGTCTTTTCCAGCCTTAATGATTTTATGATTCAGTGATTCTAAATATATCCTTATTTTATTAAATATATATTAGCACCTCCTGTATAGCTTTATATCTTATTTAGCCTTTACTGTGTGCTAAGTAAGATACACCATTCATTGTACATTATAAGATGCACTGTTCAGTAGTGATCTCCTATTCACATCATCCCACACTGATAAGTAAATACTTGTATGCAGTTGTATTGGTATAGCGTCATTAAAATTTATGAGTCTGCTTTATTACAAATGGAAGAGAAAGTTGGTAGAGGTGTTTGGGTTCTCATTTTTTCACTGAATTAAATAATTACAAAAAGTAAATTGTTTCCCAAATGCAATTGCATGTGGAAAAAAACAAAAACAAACAAACAAAAAAACCCTGTAAGATTTCCCACCATGATGGGGATCCAGATATGGGAACTGGCATTGCACTGCAATATATCTATAATCAGTTACTGAATGGGTTTCTTGCTTCTGAAACCCAAGAGAATTTAGTGTTTAGTTACATGTGCTGTCAGCTCTGTCATCTGGTCACACTACTACTAGTGACAGCAGTTAGAGAAGCTGCACAGGAGACTGACGATCTCACATTCTTGATTCCCATGGGTTAGCTGAATCCAGACACACTCTTTCTATGCAAATCCTTACGTGCATGTACAAATGTTTTTCTTATTGGTTGCTGTAAGTCAGTACTGAAAGAAGTTGGTTGAAAGAAAACGTAATGAATAAATAAAATAAGCAAACATACAATTCTTGTAATAGGAGTTAGGTGCAAAAATGAGAGTAGAGGATAGAGATCTGCCAACTGTTCTTGGCTGTATCATCTTTTTAAGCATGTTGGATTCTAAGGTATGCTTACATAATATTGTTAGCTGCTTTTAATTCACTGTTTGTTATTTATTTGAGAAAGGTGATTCTGCCTATTCTGTGCTGGTGAAACTTTACCTGGAGTACCGTGTCCAGATTTAGAGTCCTCAGTACAGGAGAGACATGGACCTGTTAGAGTGTGTCCAGAAGAGGGCAATAAAACTGATCCAAGGAATGGGACACCTCTCCTGGACAGGCTGAGAGAGCTACAGCTGTTCAGCCTGGAGAAGAGAAGGCTCTGGGGAGACCTGAGAGCAGTCTTTCAGTATCTGAAGGGAACAGACTCATCAGCAGGCTCTGTTGTGATTTACAAAGAGAAACAGTTTCAAATCTAAAAGAGGGTAGATTTAGATTGGACACAAGGGATGTTGTTGTTTTTTTTTTTTACAATAGGGGTAGTAAAGCACTGGCACAGGATGCTCAGAAAGATGGTGGATGCCACGTCTCTGGAGACATTCAAAATCAGAGTGGATGGGGCTTTGAGCAACCTGATGTAGCTTTAGGCATCCCTGTTCATTGTAGGGGAGTTGGTCTAGATGGCCTTTAAGGGTCCCTTCCAACTCACACAGTTCTATGATTTTATGGTTTTTGCTTGAACAGTGATTAAAAAAAAAAACACCAAAACACCTCCACATCACGTATCTGTGACAATCTATTGAATCCTGAAGGCTCTAAGACCATATGAGTACTGGAGTGTAGCATGACACTGCAAATCACATGAGAGTATTTGAAGTCTCTGGAGTTTTGTCTGAGATAATTGATAAGAGATTGTGATTGGGCCTCAAGATATATAGCATATAAATTAAATTAATTGATAATGGATTAAGGGCTGGAGCACCTCACCTGTGAAGAAAGGTTGAAGGAGTTGGGCTTATTTAGTCTGGAGAAGGGAAAGCTCCAGGAAGACCTCATTTTTGCCTTCCAGTACTGGAAGGGAATGCATAACCAGGAGGGAGACCAACTTTTACGCTGTCTGATAGTAATAGAACAAGGAGGAATGGCTTCAAACTAGAAAAGGTGTGTAGGGAAACTGTTATGTCAGGGCTTGAGCTGGTGATTGAGCACCTGGTGAAGGAGTGGGGCAGGCCCAGGAAGCACAGGCACACTGTTTGCACCTGTGCTCCCCAGGGAAGCCATGCTGGTCTTCTATAAGGACTATCCACTGAAGGTTGCTTCCTGAAAAAGAGTGTTGCATCACTGGAGAGCTCCTTCACCAATTGAGTGAGTTTCAGTCTTTTTTCTATATATGACTATTGGTTTACCTGAAAATGCTTTACTTGGTATTGCTAAGAACCTGTCAGAAGTAATTTTACCTCTTCATAAACAGAGCAAAGGGAGATTAAGGTTAGAAGTTAGGCAGTAGTTCTTTACTCGCAGAGCAATGAGGCCTGGTACAGCTGCCCAGAGCACTGTGGGCGCTCCATTTGTGGAGGTTCTTCAGGCTAGGTTGGATGGGCTCTGGGCAGTTTGAGGTGATGATGGGCAGCCCTGCCTACAGCAGGGATTGGAACTAGCTAGTCTTTAAGATCCCTTCTCACCTTGACTGTTCTGTGATTTCTCATCATGCTAGTGTAGTGTTATATAAATTGTGGATTATCTGTCTGTGTTCTACTAGTCCGGGTCTGTCACCTTCCCTGTACCTGCTGTGCTGATAATTATGTTCTCACCTGTTTTCTTTCCTAGCTTTCTCCTTATGTCTCATCATGATTATACTGTGATGTTTTACTGTCATTATCTTTCCTTTGAACTTTGCTAACTCCTTTCTTCAGCTCACTCTCTTGCTGGTTCTCAACTGAGCTTTATTCCCACCGCTGCTTTATCTGCTCACTGAATGCTATGGTGGGTATTTGTTGGGAGTCCTGCTGTATCTGCAAGTCATGCTGTTTGTGTGGTGTGCCACTAAGAGAATGCTTTGCCAGCCTGGCACCTGTTGATTCCCCTGACACTGTGCATTTAGTTTTGCTTTAAGTCATCCCAACAGGGACAGTCACTTCCCATCCACGTTCCCTGTGTATAACGATGGTCTCATGTCCTAAAAGCCCAGCTGCCCTGGCACACTCAGCATCTCTATCCCAGGGAGCAGGAGCAGAGAGTGGTAGGATCAGGTTTTGTACAGCTGTCCCATGGCGGATATCCGAAGTGCCACTGCCCTGTAGCACAGCATAAGCCCTCATCCTGGCAATAGTAATGAGAAAGGGTTTGGGTTGCAGGAACAGCAACCTGCAGTATGCTTTTAGCTTGATGATGCTTTGGCCAAATGGACAGGTGGTCACAGAGAAGCAGGCACAAATGCTGAGTGTCTCACAGTTCACAGACGATGTTCTTCATAGCTCTGCAGGCCAGGGGTGGGCTGGGGATAAAAGCTGCAGTGCCAAATGCTTTTCTCCCATTCTGTTTCTTGCTGAGCTTGCTGTTTGATACTATGCCACTGAAATTTAGTTCCATTTTGTCACCAACTAATATTTGTTTTGAAGTGGGAGAGCAAGATGCTGTTCTTTTTGATACAACTCGCTTTGCAAAAGGACTCTCAACGGAGGTGGGAAATACTGGACTCTGCATGTTGCATAGTTACCATTGAAAGTTCCTGTAGGTGCCAATGCCTAATAATTTTATGCTGCCCAAATTCCTAGCAGTCACTGACACTTTTACAGAGCACAAAAACTGGTGATTTTTGTTGGTTTAATGCATTCATTTGTTACCGCAGTGAGTTTTATCTTCATTACTCCATGAGGCTTACAAATATGCTATTACATGGCACTAAGCAAGGTTTTCTTGGGAGGAACTGAATAAATTGTACTTAGCTGTACACTGGAATTGACAGTGTGGCTCTAGGAGGAATTGATGCTGAGCGTACTTATATATTTAATATATTATAGCATATTAGTTGGTTACTCATTCTGTCTTTCAAATGGGATGCCCTTCTAAGGAATACAGTCTGAACTGGACATCTGTTATTTGTCTAAGTAGTTAAGCTCATTGCTCTTTTACCAGCTCAGATTTCTGACATTAATTTGCTAACCTTTGTAGCTGTAAATTAATTATGAAATTATATTGAATGCTACAAAGCTGGGATCAACATTGTTGTGGGTGAGCTTGCCCTCTTGAGTTGTCTAAGCAGTAATTTCTCACTATTTATCTCAGGGAAAAAAAAAATAGTATCTTACACCTTTTTAAAAAAAAAAAAAAAAAAAAAAAGATGGCTTAGTAATGCCAGAGTATTTCATAAAGTGGTATGATTAATGCTCTTTTCACTGTATCTGCTGATGGAAGTAAAGTCTTATTCAATTTCCCCATGGAGACGCAGTGAACTAATATCTTCTGCAATAATTCTTAAGCAGAAAGCTTTCTGCTTATCTCAGCTGTATTGTGTAGTCACTTCAGAATGCACTTCTAATAGCTGGAGATTATAATGTGGGTGGATTTTCCGTAAAACTCGGAGACTTCTTTTACTGAGTGTAGGTTGCATTGGAGCTCTTTCCTTTTCTGCCATCTGTGATGATTTAGGCTTCCTCAACTTACACCTTTGCCTTTCTTGAATAACTTTGCTTCATATAAGTAACGGTAGATAATATGCACTTTCTTAATTGAGTATAAGTTGTTCCGTGTTCTTCATGCTTCTATTGGTTTTGGCCAACCACCTACCACAGGCAGTTGTTGTATTTACTGCAAGGGTCAGCCCAGATAACAGACAGGACCCACAGTATTTCATTAACTTGTTATTGTAAGCTAGCTTCTTAATTCCTTTAATTGCCCTTTTTTCTATGGAAAATCATGAAGAATCTCTGAATAACTCCTTGTAAATATCTTTATTTTCAATATGTACCACAAGAGAGAGCCATAGGGTGATTTTTTTTTCATGTTTAGAAATTAGCTATGGAATGCAATATAAACCTCATGCCACCAACTAAGTATTGTAGTTCTCATTGACTCTTGCTTGGGGCAGTTAATGTTCTGGAGGTGGTCAATCAGCATCAAGAGAGTGCAGCAGATGAGGGCAGCCTTTCTTCCTCCCTTGCATGCTGAGTGGAAGAATATACCTCCCATACAGCAGGTAGACATGCCTGGAGTTGTGCTCAGTGACTTCCCCCTCCTTCTCTTGTCTGTTTGAATTTCTCCAAGCTGTTGACTTCGTTCACAATATAAAACTAAAAGACCTGTTCCTTGCTTTTTTTTTGTTTGCTATAGTGGGATCACTATAGCAATCACAAATGTATTTGAAGCTATTGCTTTTTGTGATGTGGAGGAAAAGAATATGGAAGCAGAAAAGTAATTTCTAATCTTCTACACACTGGGAAGAAATCAAACAGACGCAGGGCATAGACACATTATATGCCTGGCAATGTCTTTGAAATAATAGATTCAGTCAGCTTTTGGATAGGTGTTCACTGTAACTTGCAAAAATTTAGTTATTTGGAGACAAACCTCTGCATGGTGCAAAGCAGCATGCAGTGCTCCTGCATGTGGTAATACCTGTTTTATTTGTACCTCTCTTGAACCTTCCTTTTTCTATAGAACCAAGGCCTGTAACTGAGTCTTTTAAGGCTCAGTTCCTATATAATATTACAAGCAGCTGGAAAATTTCACACACCCACTGAAGGTTCCAGTGAACACAAAATATCACAGGACAGATGCCAATAAGAGGTATTTTTAGTGGCTCATGTCACAGTTGCTGTTTGCTTCTGCTGTGACAGCTAATGAGCTTTGAATGGCTGGGAGAAGTAGCATATACTCCAGCAAAAGCCTGTGAATATGTCTCCATTCTTCAACATAGGCAGCAAATGTTTACTTGAGGTCTCTCTGAAGCTTTATAACAAATCATTACAACATATCCTACACTGGTTGAATGGATTACACTACAGAACTCCATTTCATGTATTTATTTCCATAAGAATCTGGCATGACAATTTATTGTTTGCTCTGTAAGATTGGCTGCTAGAGGTAATATTATTGTAAACAAAGCTTGACTGAGTGATGTTTGTTACTAGAGTTAATATCAGTTACTTATATTTTCATGGCTTTGGACAAGGAGTACTTAAAATGTAAGGGAATTTATTCCATACACTTTCAACTGAAGCTGTTTAGAATTTTTCCATTATGTAATGATAAAAATGTCATAGACTGAGCAGAAGAAAAATCATCCTTGTGTTGTGGTTTCTCACTCTTTCTCCCTTCCTTTACGCCATTATATCATGCAGTATAGTGTGTAACGTTCCCAGGAGAAAAGAAGATTGGTACTGAATGTGTAACCAGCTGGGTGTTTACTTTTCATTATTCATACTGACAAAGCATGAGCTCTGAAGAAAGAGAACAAGAAAGAAGTCTGAATTATTGGGGTTGTTATTCCTTTTGTCTCAAAAAAAAATACCAATTTGAAAATTCAGTTCAAATAACCTAGGAGGGAAGCTGCTATACACTACTATTTCAATTTACTTGCTATTTTTATAGTACGTATTTGTGGAAATTATCTACCAATGTACTAAGGTGTGTGGGAATAAGCCATTTTTTCTTTAGAAATAGGTTTGTTATTCTTGTCTTGTCTGAAGAACAGACCCAAAGTATGCAATTCCAGAAAGCACTGGATGGATAGATCTAATTTCAGTAGCCCGGAGAATGAATGGGATGGAGCAGTTTTTAGCCAGACATGGAAACCTGTGCAAACCCAGAGAAGATGATTTCAGTGGAAAGCTGAAAATAATCAGAGCAGAACTGAATCTCAGAGGATCAGATTGTGACACCTTTTACGTATACATATGCAAAAGGTTGCTATGAAATTAGAAGTTTGAATCCTTTAGGGGACTGTCCAGCATATGATGTGGTCTTAGGTACACACTGTTCTGTGTTAGATGGCACAGAAAAAATGCCCATTTCTTGACAAGCATTTTTCAGTTCAAGAGTTGTAAGATTTTAATAAACGGTTTCTGTTGTTTTGAGTTGAAATTATCCACGAGAAACGTATAAGTAGGACTGTTTCCAAATTTGATAGGTGTAAAATTCAAGCAGACTGGCTAGGGATCCTCCTGCTACAAATGCATTTCTGCATACTGTTCAGTCTGAGACTTACTTCTCGACAGTGAATGATTTAGAAACATTACTTATTCTGAACTTTTGGGTTGTGTTTGTGAGTGCATGTTTCTTAATTTCTGTTTCCCTTGTCTTTCGTTTGCAATTTTCAAAAACAGACTTCTCCATTTTTAAATGATTTCAAAAGTCATAAGCTCATATTCATTGCATTTTGAACTGCTTTTGTAGTGAGCATTTGTCTTAGTTTGACTGGCTACTAACAAAGAGTAGGAGAGTCTGAATACTACTGAAGATGCACGTAAGGAAGTAAACTAAAATAGGCATGGCAGAGGGCATCCACTATATGGATGATCAGGAAACAAATACTTGTAAGTCTTTCTGGCTCCTGGGATATTTCTGGCCACTGGTATCTCTTACAGACATGAACCCCAGATAAAGTAAGACTTTGGCTAAAGATGGAGTGTTGATCAGGCACTGGAAGTGGTGGGTAAGACAGGGTGTGGCTGTTGGGTGGTAGGAGAGAGAAGGATAGTGGGGACATTCAGTTGAAGTCCAGCTACCAGAGATTCGTTTGTAGGGAGCATCTTGGTTCACCAGGATGACCTCACGTAGGCAGGGGCCTGAGTTTGATAATGGAAGTCTGTTAGCGTCTGACCACAGGAGATGAGAGCTACATGAGAAATGTCTGTGGGGTAAATGGAAAATGTAACTTCAATCTCTTGTGTCTCACCAGTAAATGTGTCACTAATATCTAGAAGCATCATGTTGTTCTCCTTGTTCAGAGTCATGAACAATGAACATTCAAAAGCCTGGCTTTTACGTCTTCTTTGCTGGTTTCAGTTTGTTGCTCGCAGTTGCACCAAATAATCTTTTGGTCATTGTTGCTGAATAGCAACATGTGACGTCTTAAATTAATTTCCGTTTTGCCCAAGATTGCATCTCATTAGTTCCAATCAACTCTTTTCTTTTTTTGTCTCTTCTGGAATCTCTAATATTTCATTATGCTTTCAGTCTCCTTTGTTATTCTGTTGTCTTTTAAAATATATTCAGTTCCTTGCTAACTATTGCATTCAGTATTATATTCATGCATTCTTAATGCATGCTACCAGTGAAATATTCCAAACTAGCAGTGCTCTGGCTATAGATGATGATAAAATTTCAGTAATGGTTTCCAAAAACATTTGCCTACATGTTTGCTATCACTGCTATTTTTTTTTTTTCTTTGTGTTAGGAATTTTAACTAGTATGAATGTTTTCATAACATTGGAAATTACTCCTCATCTACAGCAACCTATTTCATTGGCCTTTTGTCAGGATTTTGTGTTTTTCGCACTTCCTCAGCTGCCAAGTATTGGCAGTGAAATGGTGAGTTTTCTGAGAATCTGCTCTTGGTCTCTGTAATGAAGATAAATTCACTGGATTTCAATATAGAATAGCTCAGATTGGAAAAGACCTTAAAGATCATCAAGTCCAACCTCAATTTCCTTCTTTCTAAAGAGCAACTTTAAAAAAATGGATTCTGGTGAATTCTGCTTGAATCCAATATTAATGACTAATCTAATCATTTAGTAACATTTCTATTTACCAAAAACAGATTGAACTTTGTGAAGAGGAAAAAAAAGGCAATAAGTTAATTATTTCTACCTTAAAAATTGCCTGCCTTTGAATAAATCAAGTTAAGTCGAGCAGATACAGGAACTCATCACTGTAGCTTATCCTAGTTCTTTTTGAAGGGTAGAGTAGTTCAACTTCTGTTAACTACAGGGAAAAGTGAGTGTTAATGAAAAAAATGTTGATGCTGTCAAAGGCCTTATTGATCATTCTCATTTCTAACAGTCTTTGTCAAACTACTGTGCACACTGCTCAGTTATGAATATCTTTAGCAAGGTTATCTTCTGGAGTCAGGTATGCTTCAGTGCTGAACTACAACTATGACAATGATGGACTTTTGCAGAAAACCTTTCCTTTCGCAGAGAGTGAGATTTTAAGTTGGAGGTATTCAAGACCAGGCTGGATGGGGCTTTGAGCAATCTGTTCTAGTGGGAAGTGTCCCTGCCTATTGCAGGGAGGTTGAAACTCGATAATCCTAAAGGTCCCTTCCAACCCGTTTTGTGATTCTAAGTTTAAAGAATGAGTTGGTCTTCTTTTTTTTTTTTTTCCCAGAGACAGTCCCCTAAAATGCATCAGTGGGTCAGTGTGACATTTAATGACTGCATGCCTACAAGATCACATATTGATTAGCATTTTGCAAAAGTCAAACCAAAACAGCCTAGTCTAAGCTCATTTTCATAACCAAAATCCTGTGATGAGAATATCACTGTTGCTTTTATGTCAACTTTAAGATTTTTCGTCTAAGTAAGGCTTCTGAAATGCAGAGAAGGCAATGAAATATATCATGGCTTCAGCATTTTCATGGTGGTTATTTTTTTCCTCAAATGTGGACAGCTATTTTCTCCTTTGAAAATAAAGAGTGAAACTGTTGCCTGCATTGAAAAGTTGTTAGGGTTTGCTTTTTTTCCAGCCTGTATGGCCAACACTTAATTTCTGTGTATGTTTCCATGAGGTGAACCTAAAATTGCACATCACCGGCTCATGTCCAGCTTCTCATCCACCAAGACCCCTAAGTCCTTGTGAACAGGGCTACAGGAGTTAAGGATTTGCCTGAATTATCTTCAAGGAAACTTTCTGAAGTGCAAAGAGAATCCAAAGATGTCAGGATATTACAGATCTGCAGGGGACAAAAAAAAATGCATTCATAAATATTATAGTCGAAGCAGTGGATAGAAAAAGCAGAGAAAATAAGCCTTTTTTTTTTTTTTTTTTAATATGTTCACTAGAAATGTGGCAGGATATGTTTGCAAAGAGGGCTCCAGTACCTTCTGTCTGAGGATTTCCTAGTGATTGTATTTTATGTGCTTTCAGAGGGAGCTGAAAAGTGTTCTCTGTCATAAGCTACTTGTGAAAAGAGTAACAGATGCTTTGGCTGTGTGTGGTTAAAAGAGAATGAGCTTAGATTGTTCCACTTGGTATCCCTGTAGCCCCTGCTATAGGGCTCTTTTAGTAAATACTGACCAATTCGGATAGACAGATACTGTCTTCTGTACCAAGATGCTGAGGTGAGAAGGTAAGGTGATACCACTTGACATGGGCATAATGTGATTTAAAATAAATAAATTTTAAAATCCCTGTAAATTCATGATCACTGTCCCTAGATACTGTATAAATGAACAACTTGAACATCAGAGTCAAATCATTCAAATCAAATGTCACATCATTCTCATTCAGTGTCTGGTAAGCTCTAATATTTAATTTTTCTCTATTTCCACTTTGCCAGCAGACTATTTAATGTTTAAATACGCAGTAGACATGATTCATACATTACCTAAAAAGATGTGCAATCTTGGCACGAAGAGGTTGAATATCAAATTAACTAGTAATAGTGACATGGTGCAGGTCTCCATATCACAGAAATAAGTAAAAGGATCAAGGAGCAGGAAGTCTGGTGTTTGGGGTTTTATTACTCTTCTGTCTCTACTTGCTTTTGTGAGATCACTGCAGCACTGCCACCTTGGGATAACACTAAGGCCATTATTGTAATGCAGTGGGATTACTGTGCTTTGGGAAGTTGATTGTAAGTACAAGACGTGAGGAGAATAACTGAAGAAAATACATCTCTTCAGCTGAAAAGCTTAGGGTATAGGCTGTTGTTACATTGACCGCTCTGAATTTATTATGTGGCTCTCTATAATTAGAGTTTCTATGTTTATTATGAAAAATACATTTTTGTACAATAAGTACAAATAAATAGCAGAGACCAAGTCTTTTGCAGCAAAGAGAATGCAAGGGGGACAAGGTCTAAAAAAAAAAAAAAAAAGTGTAGAAAGACCATGTAAAGAATGGGCTTCCTACCTGTGTTTAACAATATTATTGGTTTAAACCTGACAAGATCTAGCCTAAGTAAGCATAGTTGGTTTTGTTTTGTTTTTGTGGGGAGGATAGTAAATGTGCGTAAATGAAAATGCCTGCTCTTTCAATAATGCTCACTGATAGCTGCTGCCTAATTTAGACCAGGTTAGACTTAATTCTGGGAAACCAGGGAAGTCACAATTCCCATTGAAGTTCTGCCAAGCTGAGGAGTGATTATTATAGCAATAAATCAAGGGAGGCTGCTAAGAGTGAGTAAAACACTTCTCGATAGGACTGCAGCAATATGAGAGGTACTGGCACCACAGGAGAGAATATCTGAGCTTTCTGTTTTACCAAACCCCTGAGAAGTGATCATACCTATTCTGTATTTTGAATCTATCCGCTCAGGTGTCAGTGCTACCTGGGTCTTCAGATAAACTATTCAGAGAGATCTGCATGCTTGGTTTTGTTTGGGTTTGTTTGGTGGTTGTTGTTGTTTTTGTTTGTTTGTTTGTTTTGGAACTTTTCTTGCAACAGTGCTGCCATTTCAGATGCTGTTGCATAGAGTAGATAAGCGCGTTTTCTTTAAAATGAAGATTTACTAATAAGGATATTGGCCATCAGCTTTATGTGCATGATTCTTTCTGATACTGCAGTACTGCCTTAAGGACCACTGTGGTCATAGAGGGGCTCTGGTACAACATTAATAGTTGCTTTGCTGTAAACTGCAGAAGGAGGTGGTGGTTTGAGCACCTGTTGCTTCCTGATGTGCTGGTCAAAAAGAGAGCCAGTCTTGTCAGAACAGCTGAAAGGCAATTAATTTATTTCTGCTACTTTGGCAGTGATGTGTTTTGAAAAGTAGCTCCTCTTCCACTGCTGTTGAACTGGCACATCTGGGAAGTTTTGGACAACCACTGGGAAGGAATAGCCTTTTCTAAAGGGCTGCAGGGATTACTTGAATTCCAGTAGGCAAAGCCCTGAAAATAAGGTATAATCCCTTGGTCTTTCACCATGGAGAACTTGTAAAGCTGCTAAATTTATGTTGCTGCTGTTGGAGAGTTGGAGAGAGGGGCAAAGGTCTGCATGTAAACTGCTGAAAAACATGTGTGTTTTCTTGAATTGGAGTTAAGAAGGTGAGTAGTTGAAACTGATGTAAGAGTTCAGCTCACCCTGGGCAAGTGCACTGTTAGTATTTGTCCCACAGCCAACAAGAGGAGAAGTAGCTGTAGAAAAGAAATTGCTGAGGGCGTAAGCAGCCTAAGAGACCAATCTTCCTTCCTCATCTAGCCTGTGCTGTCTTGATGCAGAAGGGCAGCCTGAAGGAAAGACCAGGAGGAAAAGATTAAATTGGAGCATCCTTAGAGCAAAGACTAATAAAACAGTTCCCTATAGATGACATTTCCTGTCAGCTTACTGAAAGACTGTTAAACATAAATGTGTGCTTTGAGATTTAATATCCTTTATAGTCCATAGGTGAAAATGTGATTTAACAAGTGATCTTTGCTATGTGGTTAAATGCAAATGAAAATCTATCTTAACTAAATGGAAACTTAATGGGAGATGTAAATATAATCTTTCACTCTGTCTCATCAGAATAAGAATTTAACTTCACAGATCACAGATCACAGAATCACAGAATCACCCGGGTTGGAAGGGACCCCAAGGATCATGTAGTTCCAACCCCCAACTTATTAAAGTATATGCAAATGGCTTCTCTGTTATTACTCATTCCTCCTAATGAGAAGCTAATTAAAAGAAATAGAGAAGACAGAAATGAAAGAAGTCAAAGATAATAGAAAGCAAATTACAGATGAGATTTAGGCTGTAAGAATGCTTCCATGGCTAAAGCAAATAGCGCAGCATTAACACAGCCCAAAATTCAATTGACAACAAACTGGTTACAAATGACAAGAATTAACTATGCTATTTTCAATTAACAAGGACAGAATTCAAAACAAAACTAACAATTTAAGAAGGAAGTGCAAGATAAATGTGATTTGTAAGGGTACTTAACTTTTCCTAATTAAACGTAAAGAACAGCATATTATATTTTAATAGAATTACATAAAATGTGTCTTAATTAATCTAAGCGTGTCCATACTAGATTTGCATTGTAAAGCTGTAGTATCTTTAGCAGTTGTTTCTAGTTGAAAACTAAAGAGTTACGAAAGACATTTTTAAAAATAAGCAACTTTTTACCTAACTCAATGTTATCTTTTCTTTTTAAATGAACCAGAGTCATACAAATGAAATGCTTCATGTTTGCTTCAACCTGTCACATGTATCACTTGTAGCTTCTGACTTGAAATCTGAGCCAAGAAAAGAAATTTCCATCTGCGGAGCCAGTAGTCATTAATTAAAACTTTTCTTAATTTACGAGAGTTGAACTAAGAAGCGTTATAATTTGGCTAGTATTTAATTAACAGCAGTGTTTTTCCAGTACATGTACAAGATTTTTTGGCTCATACGAGTCAATAACCTGTTAAGAGATTGTGTTGGTTAAGAAACAAATCTCTGCAGAATCAGTACGCAACACATGCCACGGATGAAGAAATGGCTAAGTAGCAGGCTTTGATGTTAACTAGCCAGTGATCATCATGGGGATGCAACGAAGCACAGCAGTGTTCTCATGAGTCTTCCTTCTGCACTATTTAACAATTAACTATTTATCAGTAAACAGGTGCTACAGCTGGAAACTTAAAGAAAAGAGGTATGAATAATTATTTTTCTCCTCTTGCTATGGATTATGACAAAAGTATGATTTTATGCCACAGATCTACAACAATTTTAATATCTCAGAGGTAGGTAATTTGATAAATCTATGGATACTTGGAGGGCTAACAGTGCAGTTGGATCTTGTTCTGCACTTTTTTTTTTTTTTTTGCCTTTTCCAAGGGGTATGGCACTCTCTGTAGCTGTTACACTGGTACTCAAAAATACATGTTAACTAATTTTTGAGATTCTTAGCAAAAATGAAAATCAGCAAGAATAAAACAAATCTTAAGAGAATGTGTGCCTACCACAGGACTTGCTGACCAGTGATTTGCCCCCTTACTACTTTCAAAGGGTTGGGAGAATGGAAAGAATTGCCCTGGGTTCATCTGATACTGGTTTTGTACAAGTAAATCATGTTACTTTTTCAGAATGAATGAACTATGTTAGTCAAAGGCATGCACCCCTTCTGTGAGAAACTGATTTACTGAAATGTCAGTCTGTGGTTGCTTTCAAGAGAATATAATGTTTTCCTGAGTCAGAGCTTGTTTGATCAGAGTAGTTTATTCAATGGACCCATACATAAGTTTGTGCTGGTAAGGACATCTGGAGTGATTAATGCTGACAAATCCTGAGGCTTGAACAGATGTATTAGAAAACCATGCATGGGGGGGGGGGGGGGGAAGGGAGAGCCCAGCTCACAGTAACCAGATGGGCTGCAAGGTGTAGAAGAGCTGTGGATGCTGCATGAGTCCCTGCAAGCCTGGCTGCCTGTTGGCCCATCTATGAGATTGTAAGGACACCTGACAAGTGGGCTGTTAAGTCAGCTTCTCTCCTGCATGATCAATATTGAGCTCTTTAAATAGAGCAGAACAACTTTGGGACTGAGATGGCACACTAGTGCCATATTTGCCCAAGACATAAGCAGCATGAGCAGAGGTTTGGATCTAGTTGCCCTCTGCCATCTAGGGCAAGTAAACTGTTCTGGAGTAGACATAACTTTCTTGTTCCCTTCCTTTTCTTCCTCTTCTCTCACTCACATTGTCATTTTCTCCTATCTATTCCTTGATGCTGAGTCTGGGAAGTCATCTGGTATATCATAAATCCCAAATGTTTGGGGGGGGGGGGGGGGAGAGGAAATCTTGGATTTTGTCTTTGGCAGAAGTATGCTTTGTTGAAAAACTTGCATCCTAGTGTCCATGTGCCTGGGCACTTAAAATGCATGTGCTTCCACGCTTAGGTCAGTTACATTCATCTCTGTGGTAGTTGGTGATTAATCCATGTTATGTTTTTCAGGGCAGAATTTGGGGTTTTATTGTCTGCTTTTGTTTTAACATTGTCTATATAGCTACCTTTTTATTTCTGCTTTAAAGGAGACACACACATGGACTTTGACCAAGAAATTTTCCATGAATCATCTTAGTTTGACAGGAAAAATCAGAGCATATTGTTACCTGCATTTGTTGATTACTTCAAAAACCATAATGTAATGTGACATCATTAACCATATTTTCCATTTCATTCTATTTCTTTTTATTATGTATGTCACATTAAGCTTCCTACTATGAGGGACTTTATTGGTTTAATCTTCTTTTTTTTTTTTTTTTTCCGGAGGTGCTTTAGTAAGAAGCAAATATGATGGTAAGCAATTTTCTTTCACACCAGTCCTGCTTAGGAGTGGTCTACTATTTCAAATATTCTTAGTGAGCAATAAAAGGGAAACAGAAGGTTGTCGCATCGGTTTTTAGGAAAAAAAATTTTCCTGAGTTCTTCATAATTGTGTATTTTAATTTTATGAATCATAGCATTTGATTGCTATCTTCCTGTTTGATTTTTGTAACAGACCACCAGATTTCCCCTCAGCAGTGGCATTTTAGGACCAGACACATCCATTTAGCAGAATGGGAGCACCATTCTGAAACACTAAGAGTAGAGGGAGAGAAAAGAAAGACTTATTTTTAAAGCGTATGTAAGAAATGTTAAAGAATATTATCATGGTTTATTTTAGTTTTTAGTCTTTAGTCTTTTTTTTTTTTTTTTATAAATCTATTCTTTTTCTTTCAATTTTCCCTCAGCTTTCACTGTACTTCTTGAAACTGGGAAACCCACCAGTTTGCAGCCCCAGAGCACTTTTGGTTTAATGGTTAATGGTCAGAACCTGACTGAGCCATGCAGAATGACCCATCTGTCTCCAATGATTGGGAGGTTGGCAATGCTGAGCTGAAGCTTTATTTTGGAAATGCACTACAGTGAGTCTGTGCTAACAACTCTATATTTAAATTAGGTAACTGTGCATTGAAGCAGTCGTTTGTCATTGGCTTAGTTTATACATCCAATTATGAATGCATTAATGAAATGAACTTATATTCTGTCATTTGCTATTGATTAGATAGCCTCCTGCTTTAAAAGTGAAACTGAAGTTTGAGAAGAAAGGGATGAGAGTGGAAATAGACTGGAAAGGAAACCAGTTCTGGTGAAATAGAGAGTTATTACCTGAAGCGATCAAGTGAGGGCATTCCAAAGCACAGAGAAGTGTATTGGCAATTAGTGTAAGAAGCAGTGTATCAGAAGTGCATGTTAGCATAGATCTTTCCTGGAAATACACATCAAGCTCCAGGAAAAATATGTGACTTCCATTGCTAGTTCTTCTCCCAGTGGTGGACTGGAGCTTTGTGGAGTACAGGATGTGTCTTGCAAAAAAAGGTATGGAGATCTTTTTGGCAGAAAGATCTGAAATAGGGCCTTTGACTGAGGTTTTTGGCCGTGTGTGGGTTTGCCTCACTTATACATTTACAATTCAGACCCTATAGCTTGGTAATGGTGTAGTCTGTTATCTTATTCTGAAGAAATTCAAAGATGTAAGTTGGTGAATTACCACCTCTAATCTCTGGATGTTTTCTAAAAATGATTCAGTACCAGAGAGGAGAAAAGTAGTTTACAGGACACACATTTTTCTGAGGAATCCAAAGAAGATCCACGACCTCACAGATAAGCAAACCTGTTGTCTGCAATTAGTACAAACAAACTAGAAGGAATTACAAGAGTAAAATTAGTGCACACATGAATATTGCATTGTACTGAGGCGAAGTCTGCGCAGCTTTGCAAAGCAGAATTGAGCGACTCACTGGCATGCTTTGGGGGTTTTCACAAACAAATGAAAGAGACTGAGTTGGTGCGATCTCGTTGGATATCAGAAGGCTTTTGACAGGATCCTTCACTAGAGACTCCTAAGCAAAGTTACCCTGGGTTAAAAGGGCAGTACCCCACAGTAGAAAAAAACTACTGATTAAAATGTGTGAGAAAAAGGACAGGAATGTATTTCTTTTTTTTTTTTTTTTTTTTTTTTTTTGGTAGTATGGGTAGATCAGCAGGATAGTCCTGACCAGACTATTTAAGTGATTTATAAAGGGATGAATAAATAAATGAAATAAATGATAAATGGCATGTTATTTGGAGTATGGGATGTTGTAAAGAACGGCAGAAAGACCATCTCATACTGAATGATCAGATGTTAGAATAATAGATGAAATTCAGATGTGAAGTGATGCACTTGGGGGAAGAAGAAGCAATCCTTCCTTCAGACTTTGAGTGATGGGCTGTTGGCTAACAAACACCACATAGGAATGAGATAATGAAGTTAAAACAGTCTGTTCTGTGAAAAGGTGAGGTTCAGAACTACCAAAGGAAAAAAGAGAATGTGATATAACTTGATGATCCTCGGGGTCACTTCCAACCCAAGCCATTCTATGATATTTGGAGTCATTGTTAGAAGGAGACAAAATAGAAAACATTACGCAGCTGAACAAATATGTTGGTGTTATGAATTCTGTGTACAACTCTAGTTCCTCCAAAAGGACATTCTAAAACTGGAGAAGATTCAGAGGTGGTCAAGAAATAAATGTTCTGTGGGCAGCTTCTCTATGAGGAATAAAGTGGACTAGGATTCCTTAAGCTGGAAAAGATTAAAGTAGTAGCACAGCAAAGATGGATAAGAGATGCATCCCTGCAGCTAGAAGAAGTAGGGGATGTGAAATAAAAGCAGGGACGAGCAAGTTGACTCGAGCAGAGGTGGCAGTTCTTTACTTGGGATGGAGCTGAGCTGGGGAGCTCTGTTGCTCTGTGTTGTGGATACAAATGGTTTAGATAGATTGAAGAAGCTGCTGGATTAATTCATTGAAGGAAAAAAGGGCTGTAAGCTGCAAATATGACACATTTGTCTGGGCCTGGAACAGTTTTCTAAGGAAATGCCGTAATGCGTTTTGCTATTTTTATATATTTGCCTAGGCTTCTTCTGTTGGGCACTGGCAGTTACTGTTCTTGAACCATGGGTATGACTCAGTCTGGTCATTATTATGTTCTTACGATACTTTAAGTAGTATTTGATGTCTGCTGTGCAGTTGCATTTCTCCTCTGAGTATGGAGGGGTTTGTTCTGCTCCCCATTCCTCTCTTGCAGCTCAGGGATCTGAGTGCCCTGAGGATAACTGACCTGATTGCTAAAGACAGAAGCAAAGAAAGCATTGAGTGCTTCAGCCTTTTCCTTATCCCTGGTGAAATGTCAAATGAATGAAGAAGTTTGGTTTTTTTACTTCACTGACACTTTTATCTTCCTTAACAATAAGGAAGTAATCACATGATTTAATTAAACTTTTGATCTACATAATAAGACCTTAAGAGATTATTTTTTTCCTCTCAAACTGAATCTCTTGATACAGTCAGTGTTTTGAGTGCTGTAGAAAGCAGAAAATTATCTTATGCTGAAGTCTCTCAAAGGTTACTAGCTAATGAGTGTAAGAAACCCCATGAACAAAGTATCTAAAAATCTGATTCATACTGAATGAAGGCCCTATTAAAATCTTGTCAGTGGAAAGAGTGACCAAGTTCAGCTTAATGTGATACAGACAAGCGTAATTCATGTACACTGTGTCGCCGTCAGGAACAGTGCACCTGGGGTGAACTGAGCTCTTAATGCATGGGCATGTGTGATACTGTCATCCAGTTGGAAGTTGGCAAAGACCAGCTGAGTTCTGTGGCAACAGAGCCCTGTTATTCTTTCTTTAGTTCTACGCTGGAAATGTACAGCACATTTCTGTTACTTACAGTGTGCAGCTGGGGCGGCCAGCCCTGGGTCCTAACCCAGCCTGACTCTCTTTGTGCCCTCAGTTTACACAGCTCTGGGACTCAACCATTTCCCAGAGGTGCACAGGGACTGCCAAAAATGCATCAGTGTGGGAAGCAAGGTTTTCTTACACTCCCTAGGCATGTCATGAAATAATAGAAAAATCATAAATACAAATTTATGAGGTTTGTGTTCCATCTTGTGGGGATTTTTTTGGACCTGATAGCTCAACGCTTCTTATGTATCTGGCCATCTGTGTCTTATCCATTCATGTTTCAATATATTTAATAGAGTTTATGAATGTTGGCGTTCTAAGTCATAAGGCAGCCTTGATCTTACTTCTGTCTGTGGTGGTAAAAAAGTTACTTGCTTTAATGGGTTGCTTATATGATTTTCTTGATGTAGAAGAATGTTAGAAGTTCTTTAAGAAGGTGAATCTGCTACATATAAATTCACAACTAAAAAATGGCATAGCAGGTACATGTGTATACATACTCTGTACTTTGTACCACTACCACAGGGACAAAAGCATGGTTTTACTGAAGTAGCTTTTAACATTCAGAAGCAGCTGAGCAGCTGTTCTGCCCCTCTTCTGTTTTTTTCCAAGTCTGAGCTGCTGCCACTCAAGAGCAGTGCAGATTTTGAACACAGTCATAGCTGGCAGCTCAAATCTTTGCTAATAAAGCTCACAGCCACCCCTATGTATTTTCTTAAAAATGCATAATAAATAAAATGTCTCACATGGACTGGCAGTATCCATTACGCTCAACTACTGTGCATGCCAGTGCAAACTAGATGCAATGTAGTTTCCAGGGCTGTGTGCATGGCAGCTGTTGCAGGGTGTGCAGGAAGGGCAGCAACCAGGAAAGCTGTGTTATGTCATCTGTGTTGGGAAGCTGATGGTAAGCAGCGATGTTAAAATGTGGAAGAAGGAAGTGCTGAAACCGAGCAGAGGGGCAGCAAGACATGGATCTGGGTGTTCTCTCAGTGCTGCAGTTCCTGTTGCCCTAGTGCTGGGAGAAGAGGTGGCCACAGTGCACTAATTCCCTTCAAACGCGTTCAGAACCCAGTGGATAGCTGAAACCGAAGTTCAAGTTTGTCAGTGTTGTTTTACAGATTTTCTTCTTTCTTTCCTCTTTTACCTCATGTTCAAGGTGCTCAGTCATCCCAGATGTCTCTTCTGGTGTTGTGCTCTTTGACCTGCAGAGCTTTATATTATTTTAGTGCTTTTCATCAAGTATGGCATCTGTTGAAGATGATCAGAGATATGCATGCATAAACAGTTGTCACTTATCTAATATTTAGGTAGGCTGCTTTGAAAGTAATGCCTTCTATTTATTTCCACGGAAACTACAACAAATACAAAGAGTGCAGTAACACCATCTGGTAGAGTGAATTCTCAGCTACGAATCTGTCTCTTTTGGCATAGTCACCACTAATGAACAAGAGCCTATATACTGGGCTCATTGAAATCTGCACTAGTAATGGAGGTGATCTGCTGTTGCTGCTGCTGAAATGCAGCATCCTCCACCTCACTGTGCTCACATCTGCTGTTTGGTCTCCATAAATGTTCATCAAACATTGATGAATGTCAGTGGGTACCACTTTTTCTGTGTGGAGGAATTCGATTCCACACCTTTGCTTCATATACGCTTCCATATCAGACAGCATTTTGTCAGACTCCCCCTCTGCTGTCATCTGTCACACGGCAACAAAATATAATGGAATACTGTGAGGAATGTCCATCTTTTACTGTCATACTACCAAAATCTGTCCCTAACATTATGGGCCAACTTAGTAAAATAGCAGGCATTACTTTTAAAACAGCTCTTGTAGTTATATATATACTTACATTTCACTACTCTCTGACTCACAGAATTGTCCTACTTTTATAAGCCTCCTTCTGATACTGATCAAATATTCTTCTCATAGATGATGAAGGCAAGTCAAAAACTCATGGAATCATAAAGTGGCTTATGTTGGAAAGCCCCTGAAGATCATTTAGTACCAATCCTGCTTTGGGCAGGGTTGCCACCTGCTCAGACAGCCTAGGGGCCCATCCAGCCTGGCCTTGAATGCCTTAAGGATGGAACATCTGAAACTCTGGGTAGTCTGTTCCAGTGCCTCACCACCCTCTAAGTAAGAATAGACTCTATTGTCTTTTCCATAGTGATGTTGTCAACACATCTTGAGTTATGTGGATTTCTAGAAGATATGTTCAGTGGGTTTTTCTGCTATTGCAAAGTAGATGCCTCAATTTTCCATAGCAGTCCTTGAATCAAGAAGAGATAACTACAATAAGGACATCTAAAATGAAAAGCATTTTTTCTTCCACTATAAATCTGAGTTAGACAAAAGCACACTGTGTGAGAGGATAAAGGGCAGCATTTCCAAAATTACGTGTCATTGCAGCCTTAGATCCATTTTCAAAGCAGTGTAAGCACTTTGGAGCAAAAAGGCTGCAACAGTTTCAGATAATGTCTTTATTGCAGTCTCAAATTGATGAAGTACTCTAGGTGCCTAATTCACACTAACTCCAAGTGCTCTGATGTTCTCAGAAGCCCTGACGGGTACCTCTTTGAATCAATACAATCTTAAAGTCTCCTGTAAATTGGGCCCTCTCTCTCACCAAAATGAAAGGGACATGAGTGCTAATGTCACTTCTTAAAATAGGATTGAAAATTCTGAACCACATAGGGCCTGGCTTTTAAGAGCATGAAGTCACTGACAGATGCAGAAATGAGTTGAGAGAAACTGAAAAGGAAGAGGGGGGGGGGAAAAGCAAGGAAATAAAGCAGGGGAAAAGGAGGACAGCTAGCTAGCATATCAAATATCTGTCAAATAATAGATTCTTTGCAGGTTTCAAATACAAATGCAGGTGACATCCGATCCTTTCTAGACCAAAGCATTAATGTGTTTAGTTGGTTTGACTTTTAAAGCTGTGTGAGTGCCTGGACATGCAAGAATATGTTACTTGCCTTTTGAATAATTAATTTTGTAAGAGTCTGGAAAATTAACTTCCTATACCAAAAGTCATTTGTTTTGGTCTTTATGAGAGAAACACTGGAGCTTAGTTTAGACTTACTCAGTGGTAGTGAACAGGTCCTGATTAGCACATCCCATAGGAGAGCAGAAGTACTGGGAGTAATGCGTGGGGGAGTATATATATTACATCTCCCTTAACATATTAAGCAGTGTTAGGCAGTGATCCTGGGTCTTTATAGCTGAGGGCTGGGAGTAGAAGCCCTCTCCTGAACAGTTCCTGTGCCCCATACGGTCAGGGAAGGCAGAGACCACTGCCACTAAGCAGTTTGGGTTTTGCCACCTTGCTTGGTAGGATATGCCTGACAGGCATGAGCCAAGCTGTGATACTTGGCCTGAAAATTGGAGAATGATCTCTGGATCATTTGTGTACCAGATAACAATAAAGGATTCTGTGTTACGGGTAAGTAGGAGATGTTAAAGGAAGCTTCAAGTATGGGGCACATCGCAAGTACTGTTGCTCGCAGGCTTACTTTCTTCTTTATAATTTATCCATAAAAACAAATTGATGACCTACTTTTGTCCAGGATCAAGAAGGTGACAGTCCTGAACAGTACAAATTCAAATACTGCTGAAAATGTTTCTGCTTTACTTGTCTCTCTTTTTACTTCATTCACTTTCCTGGTAATGTCCTGCTGCAATATGACATTACTTCAGGTGCTGTTAGATGGCATAAATAAGCAGTGTTGCTGTCTTTTTTGCTACTCGCTAGCAAATTGATTTGCTGCTCAGCTGTAGCAGCAGTCAGTATCTTGTCTGTGATGTTTGCCATCATTTTAGGAGGTAGAATTTTGTTCTACCTGCATATGTATTTGTGGCTTTTTTCCCCCACTCAGACCTCATTGTACAGAACTGGAGATGAAGTTCAAGTTGCTAAGGCTCAGCAGATGGCTCTTGCCCAGGTCTAAATTTTCAGTCACTGCTTGGTTGGAACTGCAGGGTGGAACTGGAAATTGAGCTTTCTAGGGAAGTGGAGGATGAGCAAGTGGAGCATCGAGGTGCGTGCAGAATACCCATGCATCACCCTGTGTCCTGGCTGCAGTGTTAGTAGTACACAAATGGTTTGTTGTTGTGGGTGGGGAGAAGTGGTGTTGATAGTGGGGCATCGGTTGGCTGGCAGTTGTATTGTTAGCTGGGCATTGGTCAGCAGGTGGCAATTAATTGCATTGTAGAGGTAAATATATATTTGTAAGCACATTTTTGTTTTGCTTTTCTATCTCAGTAAATAGTCTTTATCTCAACCCATGAACTCTATTTGGTTTCCCATTCTCTCCCTCATCCCACTTAGCAGGTGAATGAGCTGTGTGGTGCTGAGCTGCTGCTGGGTTAAACCACAGTGCCCTTTTACCTTCATCAAAAGATCTGAGGGGACCCAGCAATGTGTTCTCATCAACCGAGAGATACGTGGCACTAGCAACCGCACAGACTCTTCTGTTCAGCATGGAAAGCTAGATCATTATAAGAAAAACATTTCCATAGTTTCTATAGTGTTAAAAGACAAATCTTCTGAACGTCTTAATCGGGGCAAAAGTTTGCTGGTCTACTTTGTTATTCAAAACAAACTTGAGTTTATGGCATTTGTGGTTGGACACAGTTTAGCACTGTATATGCATCTCCTTAGTCTGCACAGGCTGCAGAAAACAGACTAATAAGAACCTCATGTTGGTTATAATCCAAATCCTAATTTAAAGGTTTTTGTTGCCAGTGCAAGATTAAACCTGTTTCTTCCTACTGATTAATAACGGTGCCAAAATAATTTAAATCACACTCATATGATGGTAAAACTACAGGGAGCACAAGTGGTAATGTGTTGCTACTGCAGTGTCACTGCTTAATGGTATGGACTCTAAAACATCATTAGTTTGAAGTTGTTCGGCTCTAGTCTTTATCTGTAGTGCTCAACCATATATCCCTGTTACAGAGAAGGCTGTATGAAAAGATTCTGTACTCTGTCCAGAAATGCTATGTTTGTAGGAACACAAGGCCAGAAGGGATACCAAAGTCAGTGCATGTCATAGTAATCATAGTAATGTGAAAACAGCAGTGAGTTCAAAGTGGTTCCCAGCACAGTAACTTCACTGACTCTTAGTACAGCATCCAAGGAGCTACAGGGCATTTCCTTGCATCCTAGAAGATTAGCAGCTGTGGTTTAAAAAAAAAAAAAAAAAAAAAAAAAAAAAAAAACCAGATAGCAGAGTTCTAATGCATTAAAGAACCTGAGGAAATTACCAAATTGTCTCCTGTGTAGTAACAATGTATTTAATAAACAGTATCCTCGGATAGTATCAATAGGCACAGAACTGACAGTGAGCATAAAACAAGCCAGCTCCAGCTTGTCCCAGTAGCCTGACTTGTAGGAATAAACAGTTGTTCTTGATCATAAATTTTCAGATTAACTTGGCCGTGATCAAGTGAACTTGTCTGAGAGCTGGAGAAGGCAGGAGAGTAAGTGCTTGCATTAAGTGGATGATCTCCACTTTCCAAGTGAGCATTGCCTTTGTCTTTCTTTGCCTCCTGTCCTTGTACTCCGTATTTACTTGCAACGCAACTGAACGTTTTCCTAAATTCCATAGGTGGCCGCAGTTGACTCTAACTATGAGATTTGTGCTGTAAGAGAGTTATAATAAAGATGTTTTAGTCCAATCTTTTCATTTTATAATGCAGATTGGATATACAAAGGCACAAATTTACTCTTTTTTTCTGTCTCCAGAATTTCTCCTATTTGTTTTAGATAGTTCTTTTCATAAGCTTATAAGACTGAAGCAGTTTGCCTTTCTTGCCCTGTAGGACCCTTTCAGAAATTTAATCATCAAATGTTTAAACATCTGGTAATTCTGAGTCTAAATTTATTCATGATACACTATAACCAACTTATAGTTGCTTCATATTTTATTGAACTTGTAAACCATTTATGTGAATTCAGTAAGTGATATACATATTTTTATTGAATTTGTTACAGGTAATTCAGATCAGCAGGTTGCTCATGGAAATGATTTGTAGCTCTCTGTAAGGTCTTTAACCAATGTGTGCATAAAGCCATTAAGGAAAACAATATCCCTGCCAGGTTTGTGACTTCTATCAGTCATTTATGAACACTTAAATTTCATATATTGTCAGCATGCAGCTTTTTTTGTGAAATCATTATTAATGGTGTTTCACAGTACAATCCTGGGATATACAGCTCCTGCAAGTAAAAGCTTCGCTGATCTTATGCATTTAAATTTTGATGCAGTATTTCCTTCTTCTGGTAGTAAAACCAGCATTCAAAACACCTGTATGTGCAAGGAGACTCTTTGAAGGTTTGATTCCCTGATAATTAATAGAATGAGAAGAACCGGAACACCTAATGCAGAGGCTGCTTACAGTGGTGCTGCTTCTCACATTCCTATGTTGACGCAAAACAATTGCCTTGTTTTTCCAATGCATCACAATTCATGTGTGCCTTTGTATTTCTGCACAAGGCAGAACAATAATTTTCACCTGGTAACAACGTATTCTGCTAAATTTATGAAGTTGAAAAGCTCATGCAAGCAGTGGGAAATCTCCTACTTGATACAAAGGAAGCTATTCTTTTGTATATTTCTTCTATTAGGTTAGGCTTATTCTATTTTGTACTGTATTTGAATTGTTGAATATTTGGTGACATTAAAATAGAACAAAAGTGTTTCTCTAAAAAATAGTATTTTTAGTTAAAATCCAAGGGTTCAAAAATAATAAGTAAAACCTATCAAACATTAGTATTCTTATGCTCATATTTAGGGTTTGAATGAGTACAATGAAAACAGTGTAAAATTAACTTCCATAAAATAGACATTAGAATTTAGTATTTTTGGCGCTTTACTAGTAATTGTATTTGAACTACTACTTAAATAATACAAACAAAATATTTCTTTTGGCTATTTTCAGGTAGTTGACATCAACCAGGCAATTAACAGGGATCGTTTGAAGAATTTTGACTTTTATGATAATTTTTGCTACTCAGGATAGTGATAGGTTTTGACTTTCAGGATGTTTTTTCAGATGCTTCATTATTCTGCATAGTAGAATGATAAGACAGACATAGTATCAAGGCACAAATCTTGGTTCCTACAGTAATGACTTGTGGAATAGAAATATTTTCATTTTTCAGAGCAAAAACACCTGTTAAAACAATAGCAACCTCAGTATATTTATAGCAAAAATTGGGGAAAAAAATGACAAATCATTTGGCGTTACGAATCAGGTAAAGTAGATTGAGGAAACTTACAAAAATAAAAGATTCAGGGCAAAGGAAATGCCAAGTGAGGGATGCAACTGTTAAAAGTAAACGGGGAGAGAAATGTAGTTACTAACATCAAAAGAAAATATCAAACACTGTTTGAAAATATCAAACACTTGTTTAATGTAACATATGCTTTCATATTCTTGCAAGAGTAGACATACATAGGGAGCAGCGTGGAGAGAAGATCCATGGTTTTTGTTTTAAGTGATATGTGCTTAAAAATGGTTTTCATACCCTTTGGCCACAGATTTGCATATGTATAAAGAATGCTCTTTTCCAGAGGACTATTCTAATATTTAATCTGGATGTTGCATTAAAGGATTCCTTCCCCTCAGCCCATCAGTTTGACGATGTGATAAATTTAGCTGTTACGCAAATGGCAAACACTGTATGCTCCCTTTTCCCTTTTCCCTTTTCCCTTTTCCCTTTTCCCTTTTCCCT
>NW_024962252.1:22654789-22746290 GCF_019238085.1 Lagopus leucura
CCCTTTTCCCTTTTCCCTTTTCCCTTTTCCCTTTTCCCTTTTCCCTTCCTAAGGAAAACAGTTAAATAAATGCGTATTTTGTGCCTCAGGCTCATCATCTGCTCAGTGTAGTAATTCATTTTACATTTTTTACGTTAGCAATGTTCTTATCCAGGATATATAATGGGATGTAGTGACAAGCTGTACAAATAGAGCCAATTTCTATTATTATTGCCTTTGCATACTGTACAATGGATATTGAGGTTTCATAGGATTTCATTGTGATTTGGTTAAAAAATAAAAACTGTAAAAACGAGCAAAACAATCCAATTTCTGTGTAGTCAGCTAATTCCTGCAGTTCTTTTAAGAAAAGGAATTAAAATGGAAGAAGGTTGTTTCAGTGACTGAACTACAAACAACATGGCCTTGGTGCACTCCTGGGTAGAAATGCCTGTGCTAGCAAATTCATGGTTCTGTCTCCTGAGCTGGTGTGGTCCAGCCAGCATACTTCCCAGTGCGATGCCAGTATGGTTTGCCATTAAGTGGTCCAGAGACCATTTCCAGCAGGCAGTTTTCCTGCAACTGGGGCTGTGCTGGAGATGAAAGCATTTTACTAGTGAAGGTGCAAGTGTATCAGATAACTCTGAGTGCTGTCAGCTTCCTTAGGCTACAGAAGTAAGAGCCAGAAGGGCCTCCCTTCCTGTGGTGGTACCAATGAGCTAAAGGTAAGGTTGTGGGCTTATTTTCTGGCAGCTGATTGGGCCAGCATAGGAAGAGTCAGTTAATATAAATTCCCTATCTTAATCCCTGTGCTTCAATTATATCTTTAAAACAGGAATTAATATGCCTTTTACCTCGTCAGTGTACTACAAAATAGTTTTATTATTATTTGTGATATCACTGTAATAAGCAACCCACAGAAGACTAGTAGATAAAACTCTTCAACTAGAATGCGTTTGGTCATAAAGCCACGTGATGAGAACAAAATAAATTACTGAGTAGTTGTTTAAGTGACCATTATCTGTGCTGTGGGTTGAAAAAATGTGGATCTTGTCAGAAATCAAAGAGTACATGCATATAAGTTCCTGCAGTTAATGCCAGTAACATGGTATGTTCAGACAAAGGTTTCCCAATGAGTCCCATCTTCTGTATTGTCTAAGGGAGTGTTCAGACTGAAACACGAACTTTTGTGTGTGTACAAGTGTTCAGAGAAAGGAGGTTTCCACTTTTAAGAAATAGAGGTATTTCAGCGTAAGAGCTTGTGTAATAATGACATGCCCACTGACAGTAATTAAGAAGAGTTGGTGCTTATTACTTGCCTTATGACTTCCTTAGAGTTGCGCAGTGAATGGGAGTACCTGGCTCCCCTTAGAGCCCCCACAACTGGTGTCTAGTAGCCGACCTAGTAAGCAGTGCAAATATGTTCCTTGCTCATTTATTAATAAATTTTATGAGCGTTGTTCAGTGGTTTGAACACCGTGTAGCAACACGTGCTATTTTCTTTTGAAGAGGTCCAAAGGGAGCTATCAGCCTTGTCTCTAGACAAGCTCAGCAAGACTGCTGTTTTCTTAATAGCTGCAAGCAATGTATTACCTTTGTAGCAGGGGAGACTTTGAGAAATGCATCTAGATGGAAGAACAAATCATTAGGTGAAATGTGGATTTATTAAAGTAATGAATTTCAGAACACAGTGGATATTGTACAGTTATCTTAGAGGACAAAGAAAACAGAAAGAATAAGTATTTATTACCGCACTGAAATGAGATAATTAGTTAGATCTATTGTTCCTGGAGTTCTAAATGTAGTTTTACTGTAGCCATCTTAATAAAAACTGAGTTTCAACTCAGTTGATATCACAGTGACATAAACAGATTTGTTTTGTGTGTGTATGTCAGTGCCATTGTTATGAATATTTTGCTCTGCTATGTCTGTTGTCATTGCAGATATGATTTATTAGGTGTGGAACTCATTTCTTTCAGATAGATTTAGTCCTGCTGAATCTCACATCTCTAGCTCATTAAAATAGAAATATCAGTATTTTTTTTATTCTTGATGTTTAATTCAGAAGATTCTATAAACATAATGCCATAAACTTAAAGAATCTGGATAACTTCAATCCATGTAGACTTTGAGTCTGACTTTTATCCTTTTAGTATTCATATTTTAATTGTTGGCTGTTATAGCCCACAAAATAAAAGAAAAAAGAAAGCTCTCTAGGTTATATTTAAAATAACTTCTAATATGAACTTATAGTTCTTTATAAGAAAAAGATATTTCCTCTGCGAAGTAAGGGTTAGGTGACCTCTCTACAATTTAGCAAAAATTATTCATTATATGGTGTATCCATAAGATGTATGTATCGCATAGATTTTACTGCACTGGTTTTGTTTGAAGAATTTTATGGTTATATATATACAATGATCAATATTTTCTTTACACCTCAAATGCTCAAATGATTGGGTAAACATGTTAAACAGCTCTAAGTCTCAGTGCAGTGTTATTTTCACAAAGACTGGCTTAGCACTCAGCAAATGCAGCACAGGAGGATGGGCTGCTGATTGCACACAAGCCTCATGCTAAAAATGTTCTATCATGCTTAGATGGCACGGTTGTGAGAAGTGAAGACTGAAGTCATTACTAGGATCAAATGGTACGCATAGATTGAGGTAAAAGATGGAAGAATATCGCTGAATATTCTTCAGACTGTTTTCAGAGTCATGTAATCTTCTCATTGAGGACTTCTCTGGATCATATTGAAAGCAGTGGGAAAAATTCTTTCAACAAGCCCTCAGGTCTGCTAATACCAGGTTTAAAAGGCAACAATGCTGAAGAGTTCCTGGAAAGCATCTCTCATTCCATGGTTTGCCCCTTCCACTAGCTCGGTTGATTAAGGTTCTTGAGTCCCTGTATAAACTCTAAGCACTTGTAACAGTTCTCAGAGTAGTCAAGTTGTGCCTCACCATCTTTTGGTGAATGTTATCAAACCACAAAAATATGGTCTTACTGTTTAGTACTTGTACATCATCTTGTCAGCAGGACTGAGAGCTTCAGAATTTTAATCAAGGCAAAGCCAAAAATGTGACTATCAGTTTTGTCTTAACCACCCTTTTTGGTTTTGTATTGCTTCAGAGGATACAAAGGCAGCACTGAGTAGTCAGTGAGATGGCTTTAGTCTCCATACTGAGGTTTTACTTGATTGCCCATCACGTGTCAGGGAAGCATTTTGGTTTTTCGGCTCAAAATCACAATTCGCCTTTCTATGATGCAACAGTAGGTTCCATGCTAACGTATCGCTCAGAGCCCGTTCCAGCTATGCTATTTCAGCTTGGTAGTTGCTGAAAGGTATGTGGAGGTGATAGCCAGGAATTTGGTATTTTCACTGGATTCCAAGTTCACTATATATATTTTTTTCAGCTGCAGTAAATACATCAAATTATACTCTAAGCTGCTTATGACAAATACATATGCTATCTGATTTAGGAGATACTTTATTGTTTTATATTTCCTTAGAAATAATGCTTAACATTATGTGTTTCAGCAGGCTTATCTAATCAATTTTCTAATAGTAGGTTGATAGACAGCCTTTGACAAACCATCCTGTCACACGATTCTCATGTATAAACTTACGCTGATTTGGAACTGATTTTTTTTTTCCATTTAAATCTCCTCCTAGAATGAAAAATAGATATTTTCAATGGTGTTTCATTAAGGAACTTGTAATATTTTATTGAGCGACAACTTAAAACATAAAATTTTATGGAATAGGTTATTGAATATTGTTGAAATCTCTGGGTACACCTGATGCTCCGTGAAGAAGATAATCAGGATTATTTATTAAAATTACTGTTGGGAATTTGATTAGGGTAGTAAACAAGATAAATGTTGATTATTACTGCATCAAAAGCTGTTTTACATTTCATGTCTACAACTGCTTTGTATCGTGTAGAACTTCTGCGAAGAAACAGAACAGACAAAATAATTTTAGCCAATTTATTTCAGAAGATTAGATGAAAAAAGCAAGATCCAGACACTTCAGAATGATTGGAATATTGAGTCCAGGTCTGGGCATCTCATCATAGGCGTTAGTTATCTTCCTAATATTTGTGCATGTTCCTTCTAAGAGAAGAGTTTAGGCATTGATTTAGAGCAGGACTGTATTCTCATTAAACAGTCACATTTGTGTTTTGGCTGGAAGTGAATATGCAATTGGGACATCATTGAAAAATTATGCAAACAAACATTACTTGTGTGTTTAAATTCCAGTGAGAATGTTTAGCTGACCTTTGTTCCTGTTTGACTCTCCCATTTTTATTCTGGAGTTGCTTTTTACACCAAAAAATCTACTAGATTTTTAATGCCAATTCACATGCGTTAGTTAACAAAGTTAAACTACGAATCATAAAAGCCCTTACAGAGCCAGTAATCTGAAGTCTATTCTTGTTTTTAAAAATAGATACATCCATTGCATTATTGAGTGCTCTCGTGGGATGTAACAATAGCAGTTAGAATTGGTCAAGAACACTGAAAAACTAAATATTGCTCACACAATTAACAATAGGCCCAATGCTAAGTACTTAATAGGCTCAATGCTAAGTTACTTAAGTATAATTGCTACTTATTCTGTGTATTGTTATAAGGGTGATTAAACACTTTATTCTGTAATCAGCATCTCTTATGTAGGTGGTCTTTGCAAGGCAAGTGTGTTTGTGCCTGGACTGAGACATTGCAGTGGTTTCAGATACTAACACAATCCATCAAGTGAACTAGAAAACTAACTGAATTTTGCCTTTAACAGTTTGACTTCTGAATCTAAATATTTTTTTCCTTCTAATGTAAGTGGAAAACATTCTATAACCTTCAGAGCGGAAATACTTTCAGTTCCCCTGTAATGCTTGCATGGCCATGAAGGAAGCTGAGCAAATTTAACCAAAAAAAATCCCTACTCTTGTTTCCTTTTACTCACCCGACTTTCTGAAACCAAGTTCTAATGCCACTGGTTGTTGAGATACTTACACATTACTCAAGGCAAACCTATTGGATCACTGAGTTTCCAATGCATATGAAGGAGATGATACATACTTTGACAGAAAAGCCATTCTAAGACATTCTTGACGTCATCTCCATACTCCCAGCTGCTCTGTTATGAACCAGAATTGTTACACAGTTATTGTCTGGGACAAAGAGGAAAAGGAACTTCTTAGGCTATATTTACAACCAAAACTGGTGTATCCCAGTACTACCCTTTTCAGACATTATATCTGTTTAGCGCTCATATCAGAAAGCTCCATTTTAATCCAGGGTATAAAAGAGCATCTCCCAAAATGTCAAATAATTAAATTCACACAGTCCAGGATATCAAGATTTTTACACAGGCATTGCCATGCCAAATAGGAAGGCTTAATTTGAATAAAGTAATGCTTGCAATGAAGTTCTGTGGCATTTATAGTTTAGATGTGGCACCGAGGGACATGGTTTAGTGGGAAATAATGATGGTGTGTGAACGCTGGACTGGGTGATCTTGGAGGTCTTTTCCAGCCTTGGTGATTCTGTGATTTTTCTGAAGTTTATGTGCTTTTAAAAACAAGTAGGAGCATGTCATACTGCTGCTTTGCCAACTCATGTAGAAAGTAGAACTTTGTTTTAAATTTAATTTTAACTAAATATTTTTATTTCTGTTTGACTTGGACTGTGGAAAAACAGGGAAATATCATGTTATAAAGAGCCGGTTCCTCAAAAGGGAGGGGTAACTAGCATTCCCAAAGGGTAAGAGCAAATTAGGGGTGGGTGAATTTATATGGTGTGCAGAGCAAGTAACACAAGTCTCCCAAATCCGGGATGTCCTTGTAATTGCAGTGGCCCAAAGCCCACCTACAGAAAGTGACAGGTCATCATCAGGCTGGGGCAGGAATTCAGTAGTAAATTGTTCAGTCAGTAATCCTGATGTAAATAAAATATTCAGAAGTAGAAAGATGCATGGATTGCAAACAAATGAATTCAGTGTAGGGTTGATGGTTTTCTTTTGGATATAAAATTCCATCAGTATTTCACTCAGTTACCTTAATCCTGCAGTGAAACTGCATGGAGTTTTTAGTAATGAAATGTTAATGCTTAGCTGAATGTGAAACATTGAAAGCTGGGAGTTTTCTCTTTGCTCTCTCAAGCATGTGTTATTGCAGACCACTGAAGTACTAGGATTATTGGCATGAGTGCTTAAATCATGAGCATAAAATAGAAAACTGAATGGAATGTAAAATTCCCATGGGTACCATTACAGAGAATAAAGTATGCTGTAGATTATCTGCTAGAATGAACCTTTTAAACCAGAATTCTGGAGTATGTAGTACACAAATTAGCCGTATATCTTGAGATAATGGATCTTAATGTGTTTACATTTTCAATAAACCACATTTCTGTATCAAGATTGATATGAGTTTAACTTTGGTGTTACTGCTTTGCCATCCAGTGTTTGAAACAGAACATATCTGAAAAACGCTATTTGGGCAGAGCACAAGTTAGAAATCTGTGGCATTTGTTGTCAAGAAACAAAATCACCCATACAGAGAAAATCTGAATATGTGAGTGATAATATAGTAGGGAAAATATAATGTGTGAAAAGTTGTACGAGGCTACTTTTTACTGGCTATATTAGCCGGGAGATTTGCTTCAAATCCTTATTTTTCTGGTTTTCTCATGTCAGGAACAAGGACAGAATAGATTTTCTCTGCAAAAGCTGTAGGAGCACTTTCTTAGCAGTTAAATCTGTATTAGCCAACTCCTCTGGGAGAGGAGAAAAAGCATTTAAACAGACTCCTAGTGTATTCCTTCCTTCAGATGTGCCTGTTGCTGAATCTGTGAAGAGCTCTGTAGATATTCCCATTTTTGAATACTCCATCCAGATGATCTCCAAACATGTAGCCAGTTGATGATGGAGTCCAAGGATAAGCAATTCTGAGTAAGCGCTCTACATTTTGTTTCAAACAGGCAGTTCAGATCCAGTCAGATAATGAATTAATTTGGGGCATGTTTTCTTCCAGTTGTCCATACTGTCAGAAGTTTTCCTGGAACACTTAAAAACCCTGTGACAACTACTGTAATCTGCAAGGTGCTCTGGATTTTCTCACTGGACAGAAATTGGTACCAAGAGTAAATGTTATATCCACTTCGGCTTTTTTTTCCCCTTATTTATTTTGTTAGTGTCTGTCTCTTAGCAGCCACGTTTGCAACCTGTAATCATGCCTTATTTCAAGAGTGCTGGCCTTGCTTTCTCTAGTTGCCTGCAGCAGATTTCCTTGGTGAGCAGACATATGCTTATAGCTGTATGAGTTGGATGAAGTTAAAATTTTTCCATCAGTTGCAAGCTGTGAACCATGATCCTCTAAGGATGGGAAAAGCCGCTATAATGGGAGAGTGTTTTTCATTTGATTAACTCAACTGGTTTTCTTATTTTTGTTGTTTTATTTTACTTCACTGTTAGGCAAGACTTTAGTAAGTTTCAGTTCAACAAAATAATCTATCAACAGATGGTTACCCTTTATCCTTCTGACACATAGGACAAAATAATGATTTAACAGGTCACACTCTGTGTGTTCTTAATATGCATTAAAACTACAGTTGGCTGTAAGAAAACACCTGTAATCATGGAAATATCATTTCTGATAAATCTTGATAAAAGGATATTGTTTATCAATATGCTTTCTACATTTTTTCTCATTTCCTACTTTACCTATTTAATGTGTGTGTTTTCGCTGTTAATATTCAACTGTTCTTTCCAATTTGAATCATAGATGGGTTTGGGTTGGAAGGGATCTTTAAGATGATCTAGTTCCAACCCCCTGCTATAGGCAGGGACACCTCTCACTGGACCATTAATTATAGTGTAATTTATTCAAACCCTGGGATATAATCTTTGACAAGGCAGCCTGTGTTTCAGTTGTTGCTGTCTTCTATTTTCTCTGTATTGCAAACTGTACTTATACTTCTTCTTGTTGTTGTTATCATGTTAGTTTTCATATCTTCAAAATGATGGAGCTATGAAAAGTATGAGAAGCTCAGAGTGTAGCTTTGGTTTCCATGTAAGAAGGTAATTACACTTAGGGAATACAAGTGAGAAGAACACAAGCACCAGTTTAGAAGTCTTGGCCTCTAAAGTGCCACTCTGTTGTGAACAGGATCCTCCAGGCTGAGTTCTGCTTTGTAGATAAACTGCATCCAGCTGGGGACTTAGTAACAAGAGATAAGCAAAAGAGCATATCCTGACTGTAGAGTCTTTAGAAAGACTTCAGTGTGTTCAACAGAATCATGCAACGCATCTCCACGTTGTTACTGGTGCACTTCTCTTGTGAAAGGCATTTGCAGAACAATCTGCTCCTCATTTAATTTTTTTCTGTAATATTTGTTTAAAGCAACAATATTCAGTAAAATTGTTACTTAAAGATCAGAGCTAACTTAAAACTAGATTCTTTTTTTCCAAATTACATATATATATATTTAACATTAGTATTTATATATCTGTTTATAAATATTAAGATAATATCTGGAAGTCAGCTGGAAAAAGCTCTGTGTTGATTTCATGTGAATAAGGAGCCAGAAGGAAAAACTCTACCTCCAGCGTTTGAACCTTTTAGCAGAAATCCATGTACGAAAAAACCTTTGTGCAAGAAAATCCTAAAGCTGAAGTCAGGAGCTGGATCAGACCCCAGACAGATCATTTAGGAAAAGATTTTGTTTTGTTTAGTTTTTTGTTAATAATAAATATTTCTTTATGTCCTTAATTGATGTCAACAAAACTGATCTTGGCGGTCTGGTGAAATATGGTATCAGCTGTGTGATAGTAAGCAGAAATGCAGATGACATAATCTCCCACTGGACTGTAGAGCCAAAATCAATTTGTTTGAGAATATGTAACATGTTAGGCTACAAAAATAAGTACCCCACATGGGGTGGCAGGAGGAGACATTAGGTTTTTGTGCGGGATTCACCGAGAAGGTCTGCATTCAGTATGTGTTCATTGCTTTGTGTGGGAAGTGGAAAGCATGACTTATGAGAAATATAATGCCCTTGGAGCGAGGCCTGGCACCAGGGCCCATCTCAATGCCCCAGCCAAGAGCAGGGTGTCTTGGGTTGGCAGTGCAGACCTTGGCACTTCGCTGGGAATGAGGGCAAGTCCAGGCCAGGGCATCACACATACACCACCAAGATTTTGCCTGTGTGTATCCCTTTGCTGAGAGAAGTGTACCCAAATGCCTGTTTGCTGGGCTACCATGGTGTACTCCACTCCAACATACCAAGTTTCTAGAAAAACAAAACCATTTCCCTGGTTTTAATTTTTTATGTTATTATTCTTGAAACTGACACAGGGTGTAAAGGGTGTGTAAAAGATAAGAGCTGCTTAAGGTTGCATATAGCTTGTGTTAATTTAACTCGAGACAAGAGAGATGCTTTGTAAAGCAGAGAAGCAGCTTTGTTGAGAGCAAAAGGTCTGGCACAGAAGCAGTGGCTTCTTTCCCTTGAGAGTTGTTTCAAATTAAAATGAAAGTGGGCCTATGTCAACTGAATTGATTGGACCTTCTTTAATCAGGGAATGACATGGAAGGTTTGAGTTTAAAGGGTAAACTAAAGGCTTATTCCCTCATTTAGGTGAGGGAGAAACCAAACCATCTTGATAGCCTGTCAGTGGCTTTTAGCTGTTGTTGGAACTTTTCTTTGAAATATGCTGGTTTTTGAAAGCTTTCATTGGAGCAGCTCACTCTGATTTGCCTGTTTAGCCTGTCTGCCCTATGTGTCTGATGAGAGTCATGGATGACAGCATGCTGATTGCTGGGAAAGCTGCTTCTCCAGCAGCTGCTGCACTTCATACAAACACATCAGTATGACTGTTGCTCAGAAGGAAAAGGCTATGTTGCCTCCTGATTAAGGCAGTTACTAAGGCACTGAGATACAAAGGACTGACCTGTGGCTTCGGTATCTAGTCGTGAGCCCTGTTTCATATTGTGTCTGTAGTCAACAGCACGTCTTTTGCTGTGGAAGTACCATCAAAGTAAATAATTCAGGACATTGGCTGAAGGTAAATAAGGAAAATGTGAAGGTGTTTAACTGGAACTGGAGCCTCATCTCCAAACATTCTTTATGAAAGAAGAGAGTAAGTATGGGTCTTGGATTTGAGATGCTGGAGCAGAAAGCTTGAGACAACAGTGGCAGATGTGGTTCAGGAAATGTGCTGTAAAACAAGAGAAATGCCAATACTTGCCCATGGTCAGCAGTACAGGCAGGGTGGGCATTTCATGATTAGTAAATCAGAAGAAAGCACATTGTTCCCTGAATGAATTAATTCTCAGGATGTTGCACGTTAGAAAGTTAAGTGATGGAGGAACAGATTCAAAGTCACATATCATCACCTTAGTTCTGTAACCTGCAAATAAGTGTACATAGTCAGATACTTGAAGAACTGGGCAAGTTTGGCTGTAGGTATAACGCAAAAAACAAGCTTTGCAATTGAAAATATAAGGTCTAGGGAAGGGCAGAAAGCATCTTAAAGATCTGTCTGTAAACTGGCAATGGTCCTATAATCTTTTATAAATATTTTGAGAGCATGATGGTATCTAAAACACCATTTGTCTCTAGGTCAAAGGCTCAGAAATCACAGGTTCAATCAAGCTTTGCACTTTCCTAACTCTGGCCTATTTTTTTTTTTATTTTTTTTTTTATTTTTTTTTAAGCATAAACAAATAACACGTACACTTTCACTGCTTCTGCTTGACATTGCCTGCCTCTGCTGAAGGGCCCTATGGCTCTTTTGACCCCACAGTCCAGTCTTAGCTCTGGTTTCTTTGTTTGCTTTAAAGTTAGAGGTGTTAACAGCTGTGTCTAGTGAATCCAAAATCAGATAAAACTCAAAACCATGTATCTGAAGCATTTATTCAACTCCTTGCTTAAGAGCTTGCTCTGAAGTGTTGCAGAGCGCTATTAAGGAAGCACTACTTTTCAGCACCTGAAGAAGCTATCCGTAGATAACTTAGTGTCACGTAAAGCTCTGAAGTTTTATTCAGCTTTTATGACTTAAAGAGAACTTCTGAATATAGTACTACTGGTAGCTGTCTTTGGTAATAAACCAAATTTGAAAGTCTTCATTTAAACATGGCTGGCTGTTTTTGTCAGACAGTGTAAAACTCAAATGAATGCTTAGTTTCACCTACTCCACATCATAAAGAACTGCACAGTAGCTCTTAGAATCTGTCTTCCTACCATAAGTATTAAAAGTGAATACCCTTTGTAATGAAACCTGCTTGTTTTGGAGCAGCGTGGGCCCTGCCTGTTCCTGGAGAGTCTGGGGAGAAGAAAATCTCCGAATGACCACCTCGTCCTCCTGAGACTTCCTCGGTGCTTCCTGACCGCATTCATTTCAGCAACCAAATCTCCATCTAGTGAGAGTCAGGAAAACCCTGCTAATTGATTTAATGAAGGATGTTGACTTACTTCAGATGAGAATCTGCATCTATAAATCTAAAACCACTTGTAAAAGCAAAAATATCTGATTGTGTATTTGTTGTTTGACCTAAGATACGTATTTCAAGCACTTTTCTCCTCTTGTTTGACGTCCTGGCTGCAAGGAATTTCTTCTGTTCTGTAAACCGCTTTATCTTCCAAAGGTGAATGGGGCAGTTAGCTGTTTCTCTGATTTATGTGGTTTGATATTATAACGTTATCTTCTCTAGATGGATTATGTTGTATTTTAAATGTCCCAGCTGTTCCTTTCATATCTGCAAAATACTCTCCTACAGTGGGGATGTCCAGACTAACTGTTGCTGTTGCAGTCATGGCCTTCTCATGCCTAAGCATCCTAGGAATCAGGAAGCCTATTAGCCCAGGGAGATCTTAGATGGGATGCTGGGAAATTTTTATAAGTTGAGTTGATGCATCTGTTGGATTATAGCTTTCAGTGTTCCCCAGGAATATTTTCTACTATCATGCCTTACAGTAAGCAACTTTCCATGTCAGTCTTGTAGAGCTGGAATGTTACTTAGTATTGCTGAGGGCTGCTGGGGAATTGGATTCTCAGTGTTGGAGTGGGCAGTGTTATTTTTGCTGTGGTTTGTCTCTTGTTGTTGGACATGTGCATGAATATCACATTCAGACCATTATCAGGTGCTTGGATCTGGCTGATAGCATAGCCAGTCATGATAGAAAGGTGTAAGCACATGTGATCATGCAGCTGAACTTCACAAAGAACTGTAAATTTTAAAGTTTGTCACAATATAATTTTTACCTCAGGCCTTCTTCTTCTCATGTTACTGGCTCTGCCATTCATCTGCTGAGAGGTTTTCAAAAATCCCTTCTTTCTCCGCAGTGCCAGTTCTTACCTTAAGTAAAATAACATCCTGCATTATACTAACAGTCTGTTAAATGATCTGAGTTTTCCTAAAGGAAAAGTCCAGCATAAGATTTTGACTTCTTTTCAAGAGGAGAATTGAAATGTATTGCTAGTTTTATGCATCTGTCTTTCTATGACAAAGGCAATGAAATTTGTAGATTACCTCTTAATTAAATCCTTTATTTGTTTTGTATTGTTCTGTTTTGTATTATTGCAGTGCAATTGGTGTCAGTTCAGCGAACTCCACATTAATTTTGATTTTAATTTAAATAAGTATAAGCATTAAGCTATGTTGAAAAAATGAGCTATGACATTTGGGATTCAGTGACTTGACATTTTAACACCTACTGTGTTATCTTCTTATTCTGGCTGTGCTATTGCTTCAGAAGCAAGTGAGAATATTGTAATGGATACTAAAGGACTGAGTGGAAATTAGGAATATTTCTGATGCATTTGAGGCAGGTAGTAGTTAGCTTATACTCAGTCGGATGTCCTAATCTTTTCACAGCAGCTTTTTCTTCTCCAAGTATGAGTATTTCTGGGGAATCCTGATGCCAGACGTTATATATAAGATTGCCACAGATACGTTTCTGAAACTCCCACTGCCAACAGTGAGAGTTCTGTTCATAGGACATGAGGCATGGGCTGGCCCTTGATCTTTAAGCCATTAATTCTTAGAAATATAAAAAGACAACACTACAAATTCTGATTTCTTACTGCAGGTTTTACTCAGACTAAGCCCTCACTGCAGGTCACTGTAATCTTATTTGAGAGGCGGCTTCATAAAATACTCATCATCTGATGATACGTTGCTGCTGGATGTGTGGCATTCAGCATGTTTCCTTCTGGGATAACTTCTAAGTATGAGTAAACTTAGACAATTTACTAGTGTAAGTAACTCAAGACCTGTTCTAAATCTTATTTTAAAAATTAGGAACAATCTAACACTTACTGGAATGCAATGTGCTATTCAGTATCCAAGGCATACTTACTGCTGTTTGTAGATGGTATCTTGTGGGACTTTTATAAGAAATTTAGGATGCTTAACATCTTAAGTGATTGGTTGTTATTTTTTTCTACATTTCTTACTGAAAGGTTGTTGGAGATTTGGATAGGATCAGAATTTCACCAACTGCTTTGCAGTCCATAACTATTCAACCCAGGTTTTCTTTGGCTGCTCTGTTTTTCTGTCATTCTCTCTATCTTATCTGTCAAATGAGACCAGGAGACATCAGGTGTTATCAGCAAAGTTCAGAAAAAACTTTGAAGAGTCTTGGGCAAGAAATCACGGCATGTGTTCCAGAAATGTAAGTGGCTACACTGCAAATGTGGATATATTTGAAAAAGAAAGAAAAAAAAAAAAAAACATTAAATTTGATGAGTGGGCTATAAAAGTGATTATACTTTATCTAGAAGTAAAGAAGTAATTAAAAACATTTCAGTATCAATTAAAAAATGGAAGCATATCCTTATGTTCCATTGGTTGTACTGTTTTTATGTGGATTTCCTGTGAAGATTGTTTCCTGTAATATAGATTATCTAATATAAGATACACATTTACTCCCTGTTATTTTTCAGGCAGGAAAATTAAACATCAACAAACAATTCTTTCCATCTCTCAATGTCCCTAGTAGATAATGACAACAATGACAGGAATAGTCTTAATTAAAGGTTCTAATGTTAAATTACATCCTCAGACTACTTTCTCTTTTTAGACATGTAAATACTCCCCAGAAGCCTTGAAGATATTTCTGTAGGTAGCATACTTTTTGCATGAGAAGGGACAGACAGGAACAAATGTAATAAGTGCCTTGCCAGCCTGCTAAATCTGCTGTTTGTCAGAAACGTGTTTTGTGAGGATTAATCAACAACAAAAGATAGAACTGTGGTGCCAATTTGTGGTTCCTGGGCTTCTGATTTTGAACTGTAACACAGCAGGAAAGTTCCATCACTGTAGCGGATACAGGCTTTAGAACTGAATTACGCCTAAATTCAAAGCATGAGCAGATTCAGGAAGATATTGAAAATACATGCATAGGCTTTAAGCTATCATTGTACAGTACTTTTAGTATTCATCTCAGTACCACTAGACAACAATACAACTGTGTGTTTCCTTGCTATAGTTCCTTCTGGTGCTTCTGACATATGAAACTAAACTTCTCTTTCTTTAACAAATATGCAATTCATTTGTATCAGTCATACACTGTTGGAAAGAGAACATTACACTTAATTTTAGGCTTTCTGAATGTTGACAAGAGGAGGAAATGGCTTGATGTATGTTTCCAGACTGAAAAATGACTGTAAATATTCCTTTGGAATTCTCTATGTATTATCACTTAATGACTTCCACGTTACATTTTTTCATTTTACAAGTAAGAAATGTTTATCACTCACTGCCAACACTATGCACATGACCTACAAACCTAAATTCAAGCTGTATTCTATCACCAAAAGCCATCACTTCTCATTATCTTTGAACCCTTAATAATAAAGTTAGTGGAAATTCATGACATAAGAGGGCAGAACTTGAAATTTAGAACTTGGATAAATAAATAAATTCTCTTGATGTGTGTGCATCCTGAGAGAGTCCAGTTCCTTTTCCCAGGCATAGATAATGAGAAAAAAAACCAAGCCTCTGGTGAGGCCAGAAGATGCTTAAGAGTACATAGAAGGAATAATTCTGTTGGGAAAGAATTTTGAAATAGGTCTGTTTTACAAGGACTGTTGTAATGGAGGTGCAGGGTTGTTTTGTAGTAAACTAATTGCTGTTTCAATTGCCATTCTGTGATTATGATACTCACTAGGTCTATCTGACTTCAATTATTTATACTTGAGTCTTTTAAGATGTATTCAGATCAGACTTTCTCCTGGGCCTCCAAAAATTTCAGGGAAGTGGGCTGGAGTGATAGTCTGCATTTGGTCAAAAACATTTAATTGAATGGTGTCACGTTGTGGTATCAAAAATGTCTGTGAGGTTTATCCTTGACACCTTGTTTCAGGATAAAGGGTCCAGAAGCAAACATGAGACAGAGAAAAATGTGCATGCTATGTTCAGAACTACACTGATTTGAAATGAGAAATGATTGTTTGGGCCCTCAGGAATTATTGCTTCTACCTAAGATTACTTTTTCTATTTCTTAGATATATTTTCTATGTGTTGGGTATAAAATTCAGTCAAGATCAGGAAGAAAAGTTAGAAAACTGAAGAAAGAGACTAGCAGCATCTAATGAAGACTGTGCAGACTAGGACGGACACTCAGAGGTGTGATGTCAGCACATATACATAGACCTAGCGTAGTTTGAATTCATTTATTTTAAGACCTTGTGGCAACAAAGATTTGCTGAAGAGCTTTTGGGATAGAATGCATAAGCCCTCCCAGGATGCTGGGTACTTGCGCTCTCTAGTCCAGGCTGGAATTCGTCAGCACAGATTTACTGTAGGGGTAACTGAAATGAGTTGCATTCATAGATGCTCTATGCCTGATGCCTTGGAGAGAGAGGAGAGGGAAAGAACAGCCTGTCTGTAGTGGACTAAATAAAATTAAGATTTATGAACTGAGTAATTTGGGAAGGTCTCACTTTGTATATATATTATGACTAGTAATGCTGAACTTCTATCCAAGGGCTTCAGAGTGTGTATAACTTCATTCCCTCTGTGCGTACTGTTATTCCGTCTTGATAGATGAAGTCATGGAATCAGAAAAATTTGACATGCCCATGGCTACTATGCAAGTCTGTAGCAAAGCACTGGAGAAAATTTGACAATGCTTTGTTTAAAATCACAATTACAAACTTCACGCATAGATCTGTATGCAGTGGGGAGATGGTTTTAAGTTGAGGGAGGGAAGATTTAGGTCAGGGTGAAGTTCTTTACAGAGAGAGTGGTGAGGTGCTGGAACAGGCTGCCCAGAGAGGTTGTGGATGCCCCATCCCTGGAGGTGTTCAGGGCCTGGTTGGATGGGGCCCTGGGCAGCCTGGTCTAGTATTAAATGTGGAGTTTGGTGGCCCTGCCTGTGGGGGGTGGGGAGTTGGGGATTCATGATCCTTGAGGTCCCTTCCAACCTGTGCCATTCTGTGATTCTATGATTATGATACTCACTAAGTCTGTCTGACTTATATAATTTATACTTGAGTCTTTTAAGATGTATCAGATCAGACTTTCTCCTGGGCCTCCAAACGTTTCAGAGAAAATCTGGTAGTGCTTTCTTTTAAATCACAACTACAAACTTTGTGTATGTACACATTCATTATATGTGGTACTCAACTCTGAGATATTTGCTTACAAACATAGCACTGAGTGATATGGTTTAGTGGCAGTAGGTGGATGGTTGGACTAGATGATCTTAGTGGTCTTTTCCAATCTTAATGAATATGATTTAGTGATTCTAAGTAAAATCTGAGGCTTTTTTCTCTACAGTCAACTTGATGCAGGATTACATTTCCTCTTCACACTTTCATCTTCTGTTTCCTTCAAGAGTTTATGACAAATGGAATTGGAGATGGTAAAGTATATACGATAATTTTGACTAGCGCAAATTAATTGATGGGGCAAAATGAGCATCAATCAGTTAGGACTAACTCAAGCTGGAAAAGAGCATAATTGGTCAAAGCTAACCAGGCTGAGAATGAGAAATAGGGAAAGAGTAGGGAGAAACGCTGGAATTTTGCATGGACTAATCTCTGTGATGTACGGGAAAGTAATTAGCTAATATTAGCTTCTTGCAGCAGCTGCTAATCAATTATTTCACTTTTTTTTTTTTTTTGTCACAAAGAGACATTTGAGTCTAACACAAGTAGCTTGTCTTAAAGTGAGATACAGAATTATAGAATGAATCATAGAATGGTTTGGGTTGGAAGGGACCTTTAAGATCATCTACTTCGAATCCCCCACTATAGGCAGGGGCACCTCCCTCTAGTCTTGGTTGCTCAAAGTCCCATCCAGCCTGGCCTTGAAAACGCTTCCAGGGACAGGACGTCCACAACCTTGCAGGGCAACCTGTTCCAGTGTCTCACCACCCTCACAATAAAGACTTTCTTCCTAATTTAAATCTGCCCTCTTCCAGTTTAAAACCATTTTCCCTCCAGGTGGGGTCTCATTAGAGCAGAGTAGAGGGGGCAGAATCACCTCCCTTGACCTGCTGGTCACAATCCTCTTGATGCAACCCAGGATGCGGTTGGCCTTCTGGGTTGATATTACTGATCAGTGTATTTCAAGCAGAAACAGAAGACAAATCTTAAAAATAATTTTAAACTACAAGAAAAGCAAGAAAAGTCTTGTGGGATTTTTATCTTGGCGTAAATATTTTGTAGGCTATAAATGAAATGTGTTTGTTTTTTTGGAAGACACAAATCCACCAGCAGAGACAATAGACAGAGGAGGATGTTTTGTCCTTGAATTATTTGAGCTATATTTAAAAGCACTTAATTAGGGAAAAAAAAAAAAAAAAATAAGAAAAAAAAACTGTTTGTGCATTTACTTGATACCAGGCGTCATTGACAAATGGTCAGCTGCTGTCCAAAGCCCTGGCTTTCATTATTGAGTTATTTAAATACATTTGTGAGTACTAGAAAGGATTGAAATTTGTCATGTTTATTAAGAGGAAAAAAATGTCCTAGAATTAGAACACATCTGTTTTCTGGTTTTTGCTTCCACTTTAAGAACAAGTCAGTATTGTATTTACAAACCACATCTTAACGAAGACTGCATGACGCAGGTACTACCTCATGAGATAAAATTACATTCATTTCCAAGGAGAATTGGGCATATAGATCTGTCCTGGATTTGATAAAGTTCTCACTGAAGAGGAGATGTATCTCTGCATCCAGCTGATCCTGGAAAGACAAGTCTTAGATTATACTTGTGGTTGTGAGAAAATCTCATAGGGCTTGCTTGTTAGCGAGTCTAAACCACTGCGGTGCCATTGACTCTGGCGCACAGAGACTGAATTTAAGTTACTGTGTTATTCAGTTTTGTATATATGAAATGGGATAATAATTTTCTAGTGCATAAGCTTGATGCGAACTTCAAATAGTGACATGTTTGTATGCTCTGAATCTCAAAATTGAACCATAGAAAGTCATGTGCAAAGTATTTTGCATTCATATGCAGAGAGGAAGTCCATGTAACCTTGCAGCCAGCCAAACTCCCATTATTTGGGAGTGCTTAATGCTGGCTGGTGTGAAGCAGTATCCCTACAGTGCTTATCGATCATTTCATCAGCATGGAAAATATTAGCATGCTAGTGCTCAAGTTCATACCTAATGCCCACATTCTTCTACATTTAGTTCCTTCCATTTCTTGTCAAACTAAAGGATCTCTCATGGATATATTAATATTTACCACAGAATTCTGCTGTCACATAAATAATAAATGCCAATATAGATCTTTCTTCTTTCTATATTTATTATTATATTTCTGTTTTCTTCATGATAAACTACTCTTTGATTATTTTTTTCCCTCTCCAGTTCTAAAGATATTGTTAGTCCATGGATATTCTAAGTTGTGATTTTTTTTTTTTCTTCACTAGTGGATGAATGGACAGTTGCACTTTCAGAAATAATTGTTTGCCTAGCTAGTTCTGGTCAAAGACTTTAGGCATCATGATCAGGAATTTCTTTTGCGTGGTTTAGTCAAACTGTACCTCCTAAGTGAGTCTGTACAATTCACTGTGTTGACGACCGCCAAGTCATTTCTGTGGGAGCTAACCATACACAGTAACAAAGGATTTATACTGTGAGCAATACAGGCAAGTAGAATTGTAATTCCCTCTAGCTCACCAGACGGTTGTTTGAATCCTAATTGCATTTTCCTTTTGACTCTAACCTTTTTCTTTCTTCTTTTTTTTTTTTTTTTTAATTAATCCCCAGACGATATTATTATTGGCAAATTTCCGAGGCTTTCTAGCTGGTAGTTTCTCAAACATTGTTCTAGTTCAGTTATGAATTAATATGAATATGTATATACGCATGCATTAACTATCATGTCATAGACTCGTGGAACCATTGAGCAGCTTAGGCTGAGAGGACTTTAAAGACAATCTAGTTCCAACCCTCCTGCCACAGGCAGGGTTGCCAGCCAATCAATCAGGCTGCTTATGCTATCATATAAATATGTTTGTCACATAAATAAATGTTTATACAGTGCTGAATGTATAAACACAGCAACAGTTAACAGAAGTGATACAATTTCTTCTATATAGGCTTAGTGGAGAAGGCAGTTTGGAGGGGAACTTGGCAATATAGACTTTCATACATACAAATAAATTATGGAACAACTCAAATAAGCACTCTAATAGTTCTGTATGCTTTAATATATACACAAATATGTTGCACAATATTTATTTGCTTCAGTGCCTAACAGACCAAACGTAATATTTAATTAGATTTATGCATTTTAAATAGAGTTCTCTCTTCTGCAGAAGAAATATTGTAAAGACTTAGCATGCAAAACCAACAAAACAAACAGGCTGTAGCACACATTACAGTTTCGTATTTATAAAACTATATAGCATTCCAGCAGTAATCTTCTGTTGAGCAGGATAATTGTAAAATTGCTTGCCTGTGATATGCTTTAAAAAATTTCAGCATGATTTATTACTAAGCAGTACAGAATGTGAAATGTCTTTAATAAGCTTAGTTAATAACCTTCCCTATTCTTTGTTTAATCATGTTAGTAGTCTTTTGAGCATTTAATTACATTTCAAAGGCCTTAATGGGAGTAGCAATGTTAGCTTATTACATTTAAATGAACTTGAAAAATACAAGCCATTATCTCCCTTATGAAGTCTTGTATTTCTGACAGGATATCAGCTTTAACAATTATATGCCTGCTAATTAATGTTATTTTCACATGATTGAGCATATATATATGAAACTTCATAAATCCCTCCCTTAACTATTAAGATATTTTTGAGTGATTCCTAAATACATAAACCTAAAGCAAACTAACCTAAGCCCAAAGAGAGAGAGTATGATACAATATATATTATATTCTCATGCAGTAGTATTCATTCATATAGCTGTAAGTTACCAGGGGACCGATGTATTCTTTACATCAATTTCAGGAATGAGTGGTCATACTAATGATGAATAGAGTTTCTAAAGAGCCATCAAAGAGCCCTTGATCTTTAAAAGACATTTTCTTCATCATGCTGAATTCTTCCTGGAGAGATAATAACTAATATTTACAGTATTTTAATTTTTTTAGTTTTAGTACTCAAGGGCAGCATAAGAAGTCTCTGAGAAATTCAGAACCTTCCTTGTCTACCAAGCAGGAAGATATGTGCATGCAGTATGCAACAGTAATGAAAACTTGTGCTGGCAGTTTCATGTATTCCACATTAAAATCAATTCTCCTTAGAATTTAAATAAAGATTTTGCTTTGTCTTAATAACTAGTGGTTGGGAATCTTCGTAGGTATTTCAATTTGAACTAAAATTAATTGAATCCAAAATTTCATGTGGAGTTAAAAGTGGTATTTTGAGCTTTGGAATTTGGCTAAGATGCAATTACTATGGGGTATTTATCCAAGTATAATTTTCTAAATCCAAAAGGTGCTGGCTTTCCCATAACGCTACCATCTTATAGATACTGGGTTGGGGACTGACTGTATTCTAGTTCAATTTATTGACCTTAATATTTTTGTTGCTGGGACAAAAAAAAAAAAAAAAATTTGGAAAGCTTCAGATCATATACTTGACTCTTGAATTCATCAGCTCAGCATTCGGTCTAACATTCCTAAGAAGCAAGTATGCATCTCATGTCCTCTGATTATGAAATACGTCACTTTCATAAAGCTTCTGTTTAATGGAAAACAACAACTAGAGCTTTCCATTTCTATTCTTTGCGCTATGTGTGTATATTTGAGATTGCATTTCAAAATGCATAGGAGAGACTCTCGTAATGTTGCTTTTTTTTTTTTTTTTTTAAATGCCTTCATGCCATACTCCCTTGACTTAATTTACAGCAGCCTTATTTCCAAGAAGGCTGAATGTGAACTGCTTGAGAGCCCTTGGAGCTCCTTGCTGCTGTCCCTGCACTCCCCAGGCTCCAAACTTCCTATTCTTCTTCCATGTATCATTGTAGGCAAAGCTCCTTCCCAAGCGACCTTTTCACAGCCCACACTAATGAAGTGCAGTGCATTTGTAGCTGCTGAGGTGAGGATTTATGCAAAAGGATCCATACCTGCAGAGATAAGAGGGAGTGAAAGATTTGAAGTCTTGGCAAGGAGACTAGTTGTGATTCAGACCAGATTTTCATGTAGGAAAGCAGACAAAACACATTACTGGATGGTTTAACTTCTAATCTGAAACCTAGGTTCATCAGCACAGACTGCTTCACAGTGTTTTATGTTAGGTTCCTGTGTATTATTGAGAAAATAGGGCAGTGCAAGATTTCCAGTCTGAAAGGAATCAGAGCGTTTCTGTACTTTCCATTTCTTTTCTCAGTTGGTTTGGGAGTTCTTTACCTAAATAAATGAAAAATGAATGTTGTTGTGAAAGTGCAGAAAAGTAAGAACAAGATGAATGTGCAGTGCCTATAGAAAAACTTTGCTTGAAAGCAAACTCATAATAGTAAAAAGTATCACAAAAAAATGAGGTTTGGGCTGTTTTGGAAAGACAAAGTAAGCAAAGTGAATATTCAGTTTTGTTCATTTCCAGCTCTTTTACAAAATGCTCCTTTTTGTCTGGAGAGCTGTGAAAACACGAGCATTTTGTACCTAATGGACTGTAAAACAACTTAAGGAGAATAAAAGACTAGAAAAATATCAGTCCCTGCAGACCAGTAAACATTTTGGTATCTCTTCAAGGAACTTGTTAATAAATTCGTGCCAAGTAGCATTTTTAATAGCTTCTTTATGTATAAATAGCAGCTGTAATACTTTTAACACTTCCAAAATTCTGTATAAAGTCTTTTCTTGCAGAAGCACCACCACTTTACAGGAGCTTTTGCTTTACAATCCTTTTTCATTCATCTTATGAAAGTATTGTATGCAATAATACCACGGTGTTCTGTCCCTTCAGAGTAATTTTCATGAAATGTAATTTTATAGCCTCTGATTCTACTACCACCCAGTTTAAAAGTTTTCAAAGGCTACCACCATGTTCACATCATGCAGGCAATATATAGGACTTCTGTTTTTGTATCACATGTAGCATTGAGAGGGAATGAAGATGGCTCAAAGTCTTGTCTTCAAGACTTTTCACTTGGCAGCACAGAGGCAAACAGCAGGCATTCAAAGACACTCTTTGCAACCGTTTACAAGAAAGTCACAGATGACCTTAATTTTAAAACAGGCTGAGGTTTCGAGTTCATCCCAAATAAACTGTAGAGCCAAATATAACAGCATCTAGGAAACTGAACTGGCCATCAACATAGCACATTAAAAAGCAACAGAACTGTATATTAAAATCGGGATAAATCTGCCGTAGCCCTTGGATGAATACATTGATTTACTTTATTTGTATTTACTTTTTTCTTATATACTTCCTTTATATTTCATCCCTATACAGTCAGAATTCTCCTGGGATTTGTTTTATTCTCCTATAAGAATATTTTATCTGCTACTCTCCCTCTTCTGAGGATTGAAGCATGCATATAAGTAAAAATGTGTTTGTTATTTTAGAGTACTTGAGGAAATTCAATGGCAAGACTTGATTTCATCAGTTGTTTGTATACTTATTTGTGCTCCTTCTAAAGAATCCCATCATTTTCTCAATGCTGACATATCCCCTGGACTGCTGGATACTCAGCTCAGTTTTATGAGCTCTTCAGAGCAGCTTCTATATTAGATTAACCTCCAGCTGCACACTCTGAAGAGCCTCTGTTGCTCTTAAGACAGACATGTTTCCAACCTTTGAATGTGAATTAAACCAAAGCAAATATTAGAAAAAGAGCCATTCCCTGTGAGAGTTACATTCGGCACCCCTAACAGCTCACTCATCTTACTTCTGACTAAGGAACAACTGCAACTAAGTCCCTTCCAAGTCACATCTATAACAGTGGACCTCGGGCCTCATAGCTTTGAGAACCGGTGCCTCGTTGTTCTGTCTTTTTGTTCGGTCCCACCCTGACACCAATACACACACCTGCCAAAGCACCATGCCTTGCAGGAGCAACAGTGGGTCCTGGGAATGAGTAATGCCTCTTCAGTTCTTTCAGTAGTCTTTAGGAGAGGTAGTCTTGACTGAGAAGCCTCTCTACCTTCCATCAGTTAATCAAAACAGGTTAGCGCTCCATGTGGCTCTGGGAGATGTCTCTTTTGGGAGAAAAAGGTCAAGCACTCTAGCCATAAAGTCTGAAAGGCAGAAACTAAAATAATTTGGTTGTAGCAAACTTTTTGTTAATTGTTGCTGCTAGTAATGGTTACATGCTGAAGGAGCAGCGGGTTTTAGACTGAATATGTAAGGTCAGTAGATGCACTGCTGCAAGCGTATTTGAGTATGTAAACAAGAAAAGGGGGAAAGAGATAGAAAGCTATGAACAGATGATTACTAGGGTATAATAAAAGGAAAGAGACCGGAGCAATGGTGGCTTAGGGACTCTTGCACAGTCTGTAAGTTCTGCCACAGCTAGCAGTGAGCATGTGAGGGAGGACAGGACAGCTGGCTGGGTCATAGTCAGAGGCAGAGAGGCAGATGACACTGTGGGATGCAAAATGAACAGCAGAATAAAGATGCTTAGAAAATCAACCTCAGCCTGAACAGGAAAACTAGAATTTCCAAAATATACCCTTCAGACTTCAGCTCTGGCAGAAGGCTCACAACCAGGAACAAGCTGGACAGCATCCTTCTGTCTCTCCTGTCCCACTTGCCTCTGCCTCTGCCTCTGCCTATTCCATCCCCACTTCTTTCCCCTTCTGCTTTGGGGCTGTGCCATTGCAGCTATTTGTTTTACTTGGTCTTCTGTTCCTAATTCTGCTTCTGGCTTTCTACATCATGCATAATTCAGTGGAAACATTTTGTGATAAAAAATCAGCCAAAAGACTGAGCTTTTACTAGTGTTTTACAGTGATACAAGAATAAATGATCTGCAGACAGCGTAGAGAGAAATTTAAATGCTACAATGAAGGGCTGTAATTTTGCCTGAAATTCTAAGTTCTATATGAAGCACAGTTTAGTTGTATTAGAAAACTAAATGATAGACTAAGCTGCAGGAAGCTTTAAGTGTCTACTTACAAGAAAGAGAAATATTTAAATTGATACACAAAAGCACTGAGAATAAGCATTGTCTAACACTGATGAGCACTCGAGTGCAGTAATGTTTCATAGCTAGCAAATTGTTTTAAGGTATTTATAAAAGTAAAATAACTTTCAAAACCAGCCAAACTTGGTGTTTAAAAGATGAAACGTAGACATGTTTTTTTTCTTACATTCTGGATAGAAACAGGAAAATAATACATCTACATTATTTTAAATGTTCACATGACTACCACATGTATTTTGAAAAATCTCAGAAATGATTTCTGGTATTGGGAAGATTTGTTTTGAATACTATTTCTCATCTAAAATCAGATGGTTTGATGGTACTTCTACTGCAAAAGAAGAGTTCTGCTCTGAGATTAGTCTGCTCCCATGTTGAAATAAAGTCTGCCAGAATTAAAGATGTTTTTACGCTAAAAGTGTTTATGCTGAAGTTCTTGAGTTTTTGCCAGCATTGCTTTGTCACAGGAGGGTGTTAAGTAAAGGTATTAAATGAAAGTGTATTAGTTTAAATGCACCAAAGCCTTGTTTAGCTGCTCCTTTTGAGAGTTAAAGCAGTAAGGAATTAATACAGCTTTGTCAATGAGAAACTACACCTTAGGGATTAATACGTTTTTACTGGTGCATTTTATTGCATATGTTTAGTTAATTCAGCTTAACTTTCCTAACCATACCGGAGTTACAGATCTCAAGAGACAGAGAAATGAGGCATTGCATGCAGAAACCTATCCTGAAAAGCCCCCAGTAAGGTCCCTCTGATTTTAAATTTAAGGGCATGATGTGACCTGCTTTTCTAGCTACATGTAGCTTGAATTTCCTGGCCTCCACAGTAAGAGTGGCAGACACTAAAAGTAAATAAAAGTAAACATACTTTTTCTATTTAATTTTTAAAACTTGTGTTCCTGGGAGGATTGGAGTATAATCACTTATTAAACCATGTGTCTTACTTCTTGTTTGTGATACTCTTTTAAGCAATTACATCTTTTCACCTGGGTTTTTTTGATATTGCTATGCGGGCAGAATGGGTTAAGGGACAACAATATCACCTCTGATAATTTTAGTTGGTGGGTAGGGACTATTTTGTATTTTCAGATTTTACATGAGCCTATTTGAGAGCTGCCTATGTAAGGCATCTAACTGGCGTACAGATTTTGTACTCTGATCTCTGTCTCCATAGACAAAAAAAAAAAGAAAAAAAACAGGCTTTTCCAGATCAGAGAATCTCTCTCTTTTGGACTATGCAAGAGTCCATGGATAACTACTACTACTACTCATTTTGTGAACTGGTGAAGTAAACCAGAAAATCAGTTTGCCCACTTGCTCTTTTAATGATCATTTTTTTGCAGATAGCAGCACAATTCCTGATTAAGATAAAGGCAGATCTTATTTGTTAAGGTGCTGTGTGCTCTTTGTCATTGTACTTAGCATCAGATCTCAGCGTAGAGGGAGGCTTTTGCAAAGAACACAAAAACAATTATTTTTTAACTGTACAACAGCTTTTAGTTGTTCACTACAATAATTAGTCTTCAAGCTGGAGACATATCTAAGACGCTGCCAAATGGGTTGCAGCTGAGCATACACTGTTGTTTAGCTTACCTTTTAACTGGAAATGACGAGCTTAGTGTGAGATTAGCTGCTGAGTTTGATGTATAATGTATGTGTGCCACTAAGGATGTATCTCCTACAGCAAAGGACTGCTTGTTGAAAAGAATCACAATATTTCTCTATTGTACCTGCTTTAGCAACTTCAAAAACTCCCTACTTGCTGGAAAAAATAATAATAGTTCTTTACACAATCTACAATTCTCTGATAATAAGTATATACTCGACACGGTGATCAGACTGCTTACATGGTAGTGTATTTGCAGATGTTCTTTTTAATTTTTGTAAGTAAACTGGAGAATTTCAAGAGTTTTAAAAAAATTTCAAGGATTATTATGGCATTTCATTTTTTAATAGACTCAAATATGAGTTTCAGATCAGGTGTGTTGCAGACCTTTGAAGTACTGCCACCATCATTGCACAGTGGTAGCTGAGAAACTGTTCACATACCAAAATGTCTGCTCTAAAGTGGACAGTGACAGACTGGTTGGGATTTGTGGGGTCTTTCTGGTCCATTCCTGCTGTTCTGCTTTCATCCAGGACACCAATAACGATGTTTTGTTTGTTGCAGTGTAATGGATGCGTGCCTGAAGCCAGCCCAAGCCATTTAGTAGGGAAAAGCCACTGCTTTTATGATTGCATGACAGCTAGTGTGGCAGAGCAAGGGTAGGTGCCTGAATTAGGCTGGGGGTACTCCATACCACCTAACACCAAGCAGATGGCCATAAAGCTGTGGGGAGGTGGTTGGGAGCTGGCTGCTGCTCATGGGGTTGTCTGGACATCAGTTAGTGAGTGGTGAGATGTTGCGTTGTCAGTGGAGCATAAGCTGGCAGGCATTTGTATTGGTATCTGAGTGTTGGCCATCAGGAGATGAGTAATTGCATTGTGGAAATGTGTACGTATACAGTTATCACAGAATTTTGGTTTCTCTTTTCCTTTCTGTCGTAGTAAGCAGTTTTGATCCCAACCTACAAGTTCTATTTTGTTTCTAATTTTCTCCCTCATTTCACCTGAAGGGGTGAGCAAGCAACTGTGTGATGTTGAGCTGCTGTCAGCTTAAACCACATTGCTGCTCAAGCAGGACTGCCTAGTGCCATTTACCCAGGACTATGTCCAGGCAGGTTTTAAAGAGCTCCAAGCACACAAGTGCTGTGTTAAAGTTTGTGCCCATTGCCTCTTGCCATAGCACTGGGCACCACTGAAAAGAGAATGGCTCTGTCCTCTTTGCAAATGCCTTGTGGGTATCTATATACACTGATGATGTGCCATCTGGGATGAACAGTCCCAACTCTATTAGCCTTTCTCATAGACATTCAGTCTGCAACCAGACTGTGTCATCTTCCAGTAGCTAGATAGTCAAAGCAAAAAGCACATTGAGCAGATGAAACGTGGTTCCTTTCTGCTCAAATTTGAACGTTTGATATCAAAAACTATTTGTTCTTCATAAAATATGCCAGTATTATGGCAGAAGGGAGGCTAATTGGCTGTAAGACTAGGAATTGACTTGTTTTCCGCCTGGCCACATTACAGCTCTTAGTAAACGCTTAACAGGTGTTAATAGTCATTCTCTGCTTTGTTTTTGCAATCTGTTAATAGAGAGAATAGTGCTTTGACCTGCTTCCTTCAGATGCCAAGAGATGTGATAAGTGTCTGTAATGCATGTTCAACTCCTCAGATTGTAATGACATCTTACAGAGGTGCATTGTGTTGTTTAAAAGAGTTTCTTGATGACTCCCTTAAAAGAATCTGACCCCTTCCCCAGATATTGCCTGCTGTATACTTACAGTTTCCACAACACATGACAGATGATGCTTGATGTTGTGTATGTTCCTTAGGTGCAGCATACCCAGAAATTAACCTTGTCTAAATTGCTTATGATGGAAAATGCTGAAGTATCACTAAGTTACATTTACTTGCTTTCTAGTGCTGTTTTAATTCCTTCTCCATTGCTTCTAAAAATGCCACCTGAGCTTTTTGTAACTGAAAACTCAGATTTCTGCCCTCTTTCAACTGGTAGAGGACAATTATAACACTTGTTCAATTGTTCTGTAGTTAAGAGTAATTAGAAAGTCCATTAAAGCCCTCCTTGATATGCAATTGGATATCCTTAACAGTTTTGGGTTGAAGTTATTTAAAGAATCATAGTAGTTCTCAGCCTTTGACTTCAACTTTTACAGAAATTCTGAAGCTAATGAAAAGCTAGCACTTGTTCTTCTTTTTTATAGCATTATTCCACTCCAGTAACACCATTCTCAGAATCTCATCTTCACTTTGGACACTGATTTAAGCTTTTTGCTCTGCAAAAATAAATTGACAAATCAAAATTTGAAACGTAGGTTGTATTCTGTACAATAAGCATTTGGAAAGCTGGTGCAACTACCTTGATGTTACAGTGAAGGTCGTAGTTAGTTTTGTCCCTGTTTTTCCATTTGAAAATGTTGTTAATGTGGTAAAAGCCTTTTTTACTGAAATATTTTTCATGTGTGCTGTTGTTCCAAAATCAGCCGCAGTTGTTCAGCCACAGACATGAGATTTATTGATATGCAGATGGTTTTACCTAACATAGGCAAATATATCATCCTTGCCAATAAAAAGGGAATCCAAGCATTCAAAGGTTTTGATATAAAGAAACATTTTCTGGGAATTTGTAGTGCTTGTTGAGTATGGTATAAGGTTGGGTTCCTATAGAATTAATAATCTATGTCAAAAGAGATTGCCTTGACAATGCCACTTAACATAGGTAAGATGATGAGAATGCCTTCTAAACATCTAGTCAAGCTAGTACAGAAATAGATGAACCAAATCTTTCGTGTAATTGAAGTTAAAATAAAAAAAATAAAATAATCTTCCCTTTCAATACAATTTAAAAGTATGGGTTTGCATTCTTAGAAGCACATTTTGTGGAAGGAAAGAATGCCATTCAGAGGGACCTCAACAGACTTAAAACGTGGACCCGGGTGAATCTAATGAGGTTCAATGCAGCAAAATGCAAGGTTTTGCAGTTAGGCAAAGTGGGAATCCCAGTCATATATATAGACTGGAAGGAGCAGTCCTTGAGAGCAGCCCTGTAGAGAAGGATGAAAAACTTAACATGAGCCAGCAGTATGCAGCTGCAGCTCAGAGAGCAAATGGTATCCTGGGCTCCATCAGAAGAGGGGTAGCCAGCAGGGACAGGGAGGTGATTGTACCTCTCTACTCTGCTCTTGTGAGGCCCCATCTGGAGTCCTGTGTCCAGATCTGGAGCCCCCAGTATAAAAAAGGCAGGGAGCTGTTGAAGAGGGTCCAGAGGAGGGCCATGGAGATGATCAGGGGATTGGAGCACCTCCCTTATGAAGACAGGCTGAGGGAGCTGGGCTTGTTCAGCCTGGAGAAAAGAAGGCTGTGGAGTGACCTCATTGCAGCCTTTCAGTACCTAAAGGGAGCCTACAAATAGGAGGGAAATCAACTCTTTGAAAAGGTAGATAACTGCAGGACAAGGGGAAATGGTTTTAAGTTGAGGGAGGGTAGACTGAGGTTGGATGTCAGGGAAAAGTTCTTTACAGAGGGAGTGGTGAGGTGCTGGAACAGGCTGCCCAGAGAGGTTGTGAAGGCCAGGTTGGATGGGGCCCTGGGCAGCCTGGTCTAGTATTAAATGGAGAAGTTGGTGGCCCTGCATGTAGGGGGGGGGGTTGGAGATTCGTGATCCGTGAGGTCCCTTCCAACCTAGGCCGTTCTGTATGATTCTGTGATCTCTAGCTCTTCCTTTGCTTCTTGTACCTTTACCTCAGATCTTGGGACTGTACTAGACGTGGACAGAGGAAAATGCAAAAAGTCACTCCTTGGTTTTGGTTCAAATTAAAAATAGGGCAAGCAGGAGAGTTTACCTACAGCTATAAGAAAATACAAACACAAAGGATACTAAAAGCTTTTGATGAGTACATATTAGTAAATCACTGTAACAGTAAGAAAGGCATATGCAAAAATTTTATAGATAATGGGTGCATAGAACTGTTAAAATGAATATTGCGGGAAACCTAATGATAGCATTTAGAATACAGCAAATGTATATATGAAGAATGATGTGAGGCAGAGTGAGATTGGGCAAAGCAGTGAAATGTAGAGTAGTATTGCTACATGAACAAGGAGAAAACAGAATACTGAAATGAAACCAGAGAAGTGAAGAGAGGTTCCCAAAATCCTTTTCTTGGCCAGAACCATGGAAAATGGAGCCACAAAGAATGTATTTTCCATAAGTGCACTTTGTGATCTTATGCCAGACTTCCTTTGCTTTCTTTGATAGAGTAGAGAGAAGGGGACAGTTGTGGCTTATGGGGGAAGGTCTACCGGGCAATTCATTTTTCAGGCTGAAGAACAGCACAGATGCAGGACTGATATCACAGGAAGCACGAGTGTAGAACAGCACTGGCAGTTACATTAACCACTGTCGGTACTGCTCCCGTTTCCCTCTTCCTCTGACAACAGAAAATCTGAATACTAACCTCCAAGAAAGACACCAAAAACAAAGTTCAGTTGCGATAAAAGTAGTAGCAAAAGTAGTAAAAGTAAAAAGCAGTTGTAAGTAATACTAGTATAATGATGACAATAACTTCTAGGTTCATGTGAACAAATTCATTTTAGAAGGATATGACATGAAGGAGAAAAGTTGAATGTAGTGAACTGCCATCTAAATCCTTTCCACTGGTGTATCATTTAAAAAATAAACAAGACAGAGAAGAAGATTTCTAGGAGAAGTGTTACATGGAACTTGTCAGGAGTTTTATGAGAGATGCCTAATTGTCCCTTCCTTTGTAGTACTAAAGTACTGCACCATACCTGCCTTTTCCAAAAGCGCAATGAATATTTCCTTTGAGGCTGGGTGATAGCATCAGGAAAGTGCTTTCCTCATCCCCTCTGACCTTTTGCGATGAGAAGTGCCACACAGCATGCTGTGCCAGTCGGAGGGGAGAGTGTGAGATGTGCTGACATAGGGCATCCAGCAAGACAAGCTGTGCCTCGCAGCTCGTCAAGCTCTGTGCTTCTGTATCTGAGGCAGATGGGGCTGGGTTGGCTTTCTGTTTGCATTTGCTTTGTGTAAATTCAAATTGGGTATCTTCTATGTGATGTAAGGGAAGGTCATTTTCAGCATCCCTTGATTTCTAGCTCATCTCTACACTCAGCTATTTTCTTGAAAGTTATATGGTTATATTTACTTTACCCAAGTGAATGTTGAAGCTGTGGTCCAGCTTTGTTTATTCCTTTGGGTCAAGATTCTTTATACTTCTCTTGCCAGCAGTCTGGCACTGTATCCCTTGCTGCCTGTCAGTGGGAATTTTGCATACTAGGATGCCTGAATTCAGCTGTAACTCACATTCTGTATGCACTGTGAGGCATGTCACTTAACTTTTCTGCATTTTTTTTTAAAGCCTTGTGTCTAATATCCATGAGGAATGATGTGTAAAGTAAATAATATATTAAATAATACATGTTCATACATATGTATATAGAGAGAGAGTGAAGATTGGAAATGCTCATGTTACTCAAGCACTGAACGAAGCCATTAAAAAACATAAGAAATGCCAGATTTCAGTCATCCCTTCTCTACCACACGTATAGCTTTTTGAGTAGATTTTCATTTCCTTGTCACCAGAAAGCATGCAGAAACCAGAATCTGTTTACGCTTTAGATCAAATCAAAGAGAGCAAGACTCCCATTATTTATGAGGAATCCTAAAATATTTTTGCACTATTCAGCATTGAGATTGTTATTTTCCTGACATTTTTGTTGGTGGCTCCTATGTTTAAATTTACTGCTGAAGCTTCTTTGATTTTGGCAGTATACGTATAGTCTGACGCTCAGTCTTTAGTACAGTGAACAACGTGCAATTGTTGCAGTCACCTAACTGATACCATCAAAGATAGATTATATTAAAAATATGTGCTACAGCAAGCTTATGGAGCCTTTTGTGCAATTTTAGTAAGGCTTTGTTAGTAGAAGGTTAATACTATTGCCAACACTGTAATTACAGATTGCTAGGAGGTCAGGAAAAATAGTTAATATCTCCAAAATGAGGTGGCTTTGGGCTGAAGAGTTCATACAAACCGCTTAGTTCTGCTAATACTGGATCAGAGAATTATATCCTAGAAGATTTCTATTTTCTTAAAGGCTTCTCTCCCTGTTACAGTAGCCAATTTCCTTTCTCTGTAGTTTTGTCCACATTCTGAAAGCTCTCAAAACCCGATTACTGATTGCAACACCCATTTACTCAGCTCCAGGGCTGCAGCTGTACACCAGGCTTCTGTTTTCCTTCCTGCCTTCCGGAACAGGTCCATATTAGCAAGTGGACTTGCTTTCAGCTTTAAATTGGTTGTGGAAGTAGGATCAGCATTCACAGCCTGGCAATGCATCCACCCCACATCAGGATTTATGGAGATGCTGCCCCTCTGTCATGCTGGGCACAAGCTGTCAGTGCCACTTGTAGCCAGGCTTCTCTCTGAGATATTTTTAAGATCAGTTGTCCAGGTAGCTTTTAACTCTAGCAAGGAGCTGTGCCTTTTCCAAGGTCAGGGAGAGACTGTGATGCCCTGCTGAAAGCAGCAATGCCTGCACAGCTGCCAGGGACAGGGGGACTGTAGCTAATTGCCAAGTTAAAAGCTTTTTTAGAACTTCTGATAACATCAGGTCTGCCTGTGGCTATGAACCAGAGTTCAATGTACATCTGGAGGTTGAGTTCCTAAAGTTCTTGTAAAAGGCTGGGACTGGTGAAACCTTATATAAACTTTCACAGCATAAAAAAAGGCTGAAGAACAGTACAACTAGTTTTTGAGATAAAAGAGGTTTTATGAAACCAAAATTTCTGCAGGGTGTTTCCACTTCATTTGTTTTAACTATACTGAGGTCATGGATTGCTGTTGTCACTTAACCTTCACTGGCACCCCAGCACTCCTGGAGTGAGTTTAAGCCTCTCTGCATTAGGGTTAATAGTCTGTCTGTCATGTGCGGCAGTACAAGGAAAAGTCTGAAACACATCTATGAAGCAGATCATTAATCGGGCTCTTCTCTGACCAGAGACAGAGATCAGAGGATGAGAAAAGGAACGAATAATCCCTCTTTCAGGTACAGTATATATGTAATAAAAGACCTGCATCATTTTCCTGCATTAGCAGTTGAATGGAGAGGATTGTCAGGGACAGGACTCACGGCAGGCTGCAGTAGTGGTTGCAGAGGTCTCCTTGTTGGGACTGACATTTGTTTCCTTTGCTGTTGTTTGTGCTCTACCAAAATGGCTCCATGCCTATTTGAAATGCATATAGGTGAAGGTTTCTAGCATGTTATTGCAGCTGTAAATTTTTGGAGTCATTAAAGTACAGAGTTATTGGTGACATATCTAGATAATGAATTTGGTATGAATGATCCTACTGCCATGTTTCTGAAGCTGACAGTGGTAGTACCTCCACTGGAAGGGGGGGAGGGTTGCAAAATGTGAGTGTCTCTAGGTCTTACAGAGAGACCAGAAAGGTGGCCTTGGATGTGAAAATGTCGCTGAATCCACATTGAAGCAAAATGCACAGGGCTGAGCTATCTTCTGGAGCAATAACTGCATGCACATGAGGGCTCGTGCTGGCCCTCAGGTGTGCTTAAAAAGGAAGATCTGTATCTTCATGCACTTGTCTCCTCCTCTTCATGCATAGAAAGTGTACTGCATGCCTACTGATAAGACTTAAAGAGAGTCCAAGAAAGACTTGGTATTTCTCAGCAAATGAGGAAACTCACTGGCTTTAAAAAGATATGCTTAATATGGTATAGAAAGTTTCCCTTTAATCACAGAATCATAGGGGTTTAACAGGACCCCAGGAAATCATCCAGTCCAACTCCTCTGCTAAAGCACATTTCCTACATTAGTTCACACAGGTAGACATCCATACAAGTCTTAAATATATTCATAGAAGGAGACTCCACAACCTCTCTGGGCAGCCTGTTCCAGTTCTCCATCACTCTTACCATATAGAAGTTCTTTGACATGTTAGTACAGAACTTCCTGTGTTCAAGTTTTAGGCCATTACTCCTTATCCTATCACTGCACACCACTGAGGAGAGCCTGGCCTAATGTTTTCCCCTGAGAATATGTGAGGCTATAAGATGTGTTTTCATATAATTCGAACTTAAGTTTGAAAACTTCTGTCATCAGCAGCAATAGTTCACTCAACGGCTTTACTTTGTCTTTCAAGCTATTGTTTTACAGCACCTTTTATGCTCAGGATCTGACTATTGTTCTAGCAATTTGTTTTACAAACAAAACTTTGAGCATCTACAGGATAATAATAATGAAGATGTATTTTGTCTATTCCATGTGTGGTGAATACCTCCAGCTGAGCTTGGGACTGCAGCGGCCACATCCTGGCAACATTAAGAAATCCTGATGATTTCAAAACGGAGAGAAAGTGCAGATAATAGCTTTCATTTCAGTTTTCATTTAGGAGGACCTCAACTGTAATCTAGTCTTGAGTCTTCCTAACAGACCTAATTAAATTAAAATACTTCTAGAGGAGCTCAACACCTATGGAAAACTTCATCAAAATTTTCCACATAGAGTCAACTTTGGCTCTACGGTCTATATTTTCTATTTTTGTCCCCTTTTTTGCTGTTTCTTCAATTTTGTTGATTCAGCACATTCAAATACATAGATTCTACTAATTACGTTGTTTAAGGGAAATGCACTTAAAGGAGGAAGTAATAAATAGCTTAACCAGATCCTGGAGACACTCACTGGCACTAAACTGTCCACTATAAAGAATCTGAAGGAAAAAGAAACAAAATAGATAGATAACCACCATCTACAGCTGTCTTGCATTCATCTGCATTTGACATAAGTATTTTTTTCCTGCATAAAAGGATTTTCATAGTTATCTCAGAATTCTTTCCTATCTCCCACAGAATATCCAGATTACTTTTGAATAGTACAGGAAGGAAAATCTCCATTACTGGAACATAAAGCTGACTTGAAAAGATTGGCTTTTTTTATTACACCAAGAAAAATGCTAAATATCTGAAAAAGCAAGTCTTTTTGCTGTTGTAACATATCAGAAAGAATCCCACTGAAATTGTCATATGCTTCTGTTGTGACAAATGATTTTAAATCTATTCTTATTCACCTCTTTTGCAAAATCTTTTCACAGGATCACTTTGATTATATTCAAATTTAGAGACTCTTGGCTTGTGTCTTCCTCACTTGCCAGCCTCTTCTAAACTTTTATTATGCAATGTAGGATTATCAGAATATTTTGCAATTTTTTTTTAAGAATTAAAATTTAATGAATTTAAGTTTAACTCAGTGCATTATGATCAGAAACACACGTACATGAAGAAAAAAGGGCAAAATTCTTATGAAGAACCTAATGAAGGAAAAGAAGGTCGAACTATCAAGGATATCAAGTTCATAGTTGAAGTCTTGATGCACTGCATGGCTGCACATGTATTGTTTGCATGCAGCAAATTGGATACTTTTGGCACATATAATTTTTCTCAAATCCCACGCTGGGGACACAGGAGGTCTGCCGCTATTTCCAGAGGCATCAATCCTACTATTACTGGATCAAACACCGCAGTAGCAGTGTGTAATCTGAATGGCTGCTTCCAACCTGAAATCCCAAAAATGACTGCACAGAGAGCTTCAGGTGTCCAAGCTCCTCAAGCTACCAGTAAACTGTAAATTCTAGATGTTTCCTCTGGCTTTTCACTGTGACAATATCAATGTAAATGGGGTTACCCTTTATTCAGAAATCTGCAGTGATTGCAGGTGGAAAAAGTCTGATACGGAGAAGAGCATCCTCCTCTTTCTATTCATTCCCTCAGTATTCTAAGCTCACATTTACCCTTCTGGCCTCAGAAGAACAGTGGACTGCATTCGTATTTTTGCTTTTATATTTCAGAGGAGTACACATTAAATTGTCTGCAAAATGAAGTAATATAGAAAATTTGATCTCATAATATTTATGTGAAATAGCATGGTTGTACTATCACTAGCTGGTGTTAAAGGAGAAAAGGATGCTTTTTAGTCAGGTACAGCAGGAAAAGTTTTATGGTAAACAAAGTAAAAATCCGTAATAATTATAAAGCAATCTGGAAACTTTTGTGTCATTAACTACCTGTAGTCTAATAAGGGTGGTAATTTTTTGTGCATTTTACAAAGCTCTGTTTTTTGTCCTTACATTTTTGTAGAAATGAGCAAAGGCTTTAAATATATGAAGATACACAGAAAACGGTGACATCTCTGAGATGTTTTGGTGTTAATAGTATAATGCAGTTATTAGGTGATGAAATACTAGGCATCATAAGAGAGTGGTGTGAAGCTGTGGTTAAAATTAGAAGTTACAGGTATTGCTTTGTGTATAGCTGACTAGACCTCATGTGCTTCTGCATTATAATACATAAATGAATGTTTTGAAATTGTTTTGAGAGTAGTGAACATTTTTGGAGAAGTCAAAACCCTAGGATTAAGGTGAAAAAAACTCAGGAAAAAAACTTACGTTTACTTCTAGTATCTGTTAATGCTACAAGTGGATAACTGAGTACTCATTTGTTGGTAGTTTGTTTTTAGACTGTCACCATGTTTCTTCAATAAAATCCAGGATTTCTATTGATATTATGGTGGTGTTACAATCATAGAAAACGCATAGAAAAAGCATTTCATATAGCTGTAGAGTGATTATTCTTGTCTGGGCAATGGAGAGAGTGATTCTACATCATCTTTCATGCACGTTCATTGATTTATCTTGACTTCACTTATTTCAGGACTTTGAAAATTATTGTTTCAATTGGCAAAAGCGTGATATGTTAATCATTATTATGAAAAAAATATATAGAACTCACTGCATTATGGTTTGCACTAGTAGTGTAATAAATTTCTGTTCAGTTTGGCCAGTTCATAATTGAATTACTTCAAAGATGAAGCCATTCTTTCCTTTCTCTTTTTTTAGGTTGTAAATGGCTGTTTCTTCAACATTGGCAGGTGGGGTATTTTTTTGTTTGTTTTGTTTTTTACAAGGAAGGAAGAAACATTTATACTATTGTTTTAAGAGAATGTTTTTATTCTGTTAGAAAAGTTGGATCATAGTCTCTTTGACTTAGGTTATTGTGAATAGAAAATGCTGTCCTCTTATTTTTTTCTAAATTGTTACATCTGAATTCTGATTTTTCTCTAAGGGTAAAATCAACCTCAGTGGATTAAGTTGTATTGTTCTACTCCCAAGACTGATACCGGTATTGGACCTACAGATGATTTACCACAGGGATTTAGTTTTTATGTTCTTGTTCTCAGTCTTCTGAAAATTCTGATTTGACTTTTAACAGCATGTTTACCTGTGTCTCCTTAAATAGAAAAATTTTATCACAGCATAATTTGCTTTTGCGTTATATGTCTGCTTCTATATCAGAAGCAGCTTCAGTTTTTGCTTTTAATGTTGTATGGGCTTTGGTTGTTTAAATTTTAGAAAGATAACTTAAATGCTGACATTATCAGAATGATGGGATTCAGCTAAAGCTTAAAATAGTTCAGAAACATGCAAGTAATTGTCTGGGGCCACTTTAAGGATGCCCAGAAAGTAGATATCTAGTGACATTTGAAATGTCCTTGTGTAGCTTGAACATCTATGTGGCATTGGCAGATATGACTAATGAGCTCTAGAGCCTTCTAGTACAGTAGCTGAAGAATGAATATACTTTGAGGTATCTTATGTAGCACTAGCAATAGAATCACATCCAGAGGGGTAAGTTCACATTTCAGGCTTTTATAGACCTGGTCATCATATTCAGATACTCTGAAGATCAGTTTGGTGCATCTGAAAGTCCCCTTCAAGCGTGGAAGTTGTCTAAACAAAAGCATCTAGTGTCATTTGATAAACTCTGGGATAGCCATCCAGTCCATCAGCACAACACTAACATGGGGTCTTTAAGCACAAGAATGAACTCAGGTCTCTTGCATATCTCTTGCACAATTGCTTTAAATCATATTTAATCACTAGTCTTGTAATAGTATGTCGTTTATGTCTCCAAGCTCTTTTTCTTTCATGAATGAAATTATCAGTCAGCATGACAGTCCTCTATCCTTTACTGAAGAGATTAAAGAGAACTTTGCAAAATGTCATTTAAATTGGTAAAGAAGTAGTATATTTTATCGTGCAAAATATATAGAGAACTCACCAAATTATTTGTGCTAGTAATATGAAAAGTTTCTATTACGACCTGAAGCAACTATGAGATGTCATGATTTTCTGAAATGTCAAATTGCTAAATAAACAGTCAGGAGGGTTCCATAGTCTAACAACACATCCTGCAAAGAAATGCGTTTCAACGGGGAGTCTACTCTTTGTAAGGTCATAGAATGTCTTGGGTCAGATGCAACCATAAAGAAATTGCAGTTTCAACATCTATCAACAATCTATCTTTCTTTTTTACCAAGGACAAATTTAAGCTCTGTAGGATTGCTAAGTAAGGAGTTCTCATTTGATGTGGATTTTACTTTATGAATAACGTAGAAATAGTGCAGTATTGTTGTTTAACTGTTTTACTTCTCAGAATGGGAGAAAGTCTTAGCTTTTCCTGTTGCGCTTGAAGAGATTTCTGACCTGGAGGATTAAGGTTCTTGGTGCTGGGAGATGGTACTTCATTGTCTGTTAGAACAAAAACAAATACGTGATTGAGTGGAACCAAACTAAGTCATGGAGGATGTTCCCATCTATTGTATAGCCAAGAGCTGCTTAGGTGGGCCACTTCCAACCCAGCACTAAAGAAAAGCAACTCCTGTCTTTTAAATAAGAAGGTAGGATGTGTACTGACATTAAGCAGCTGTAATAAAGGCTTGCTAGTTTAAATTTTATACACAGGCAGTGGAAAACCATCCACCAACCCTCTTTTATGTATGGTTTTTTACAGAGGAGGAAGAGTGTTTTGAATGCTAAACAAAGAATAAATTATCACTGAAATTCTACAACTGTTTTCTGAGCATAAAACGCAAGACAGTAAATAGGAGTAGATGCTGATTACATCACGCCATTCTAAGCTCTTTACAAATATGATAATATAGTTGGGCATTAATCCATACAGAAGAGAGAAGGGATACATCTTGAGGTCACAGAGAAAATATATTCTTTTCCCACAGATATCCACTGGCATGCATTTCTCTCACTTCAGTGAGGAAGTAAAAAAAGCTTTAAATGCATGTCTAAAATCATTATTCCAATGCGTAAAATATAGCTTATGAGGAAGAATGTGATCTGCATGTGCCAAGGTAAACAATTTTGCACGTTTCATGCAAGGTTGTCTGAGATTGGCTAGGCAACAGAAAAATGAAGTGTCAAAGACACACACTAGTTTGTGCATTGTTAGGAGAAGGGATTTTATAGGTAGTGGTAGTTGTCAAGACTTCTGTTTGCAGGGCTGTTTGCTGTACCACCTAGTGAATACAAGAAATCACTAGGAAGAATTTCTGAGTTAGTAAATACTACATATGTTCTGTATCTTTTGGGGGGTGTTTTTTTGTTTTGTTTTTCTTTAATGCAAGTACAGGAAGTGTGTTATAGTAGTGGAACTTCCATCTCATCACATTCTTCAGGTTTTCTAGGTGTATTTTTCCTGACATTTTTTCATGCAGAATCCGTGGATCTTTATTTTAAAAGGCTGATGTTCTCACCCAAGTGGGTGGAAGAAATTATTTTTCTCTAGTTGCTGTTCTGCTGACCTGTTTCTGAAACAACACCTGTGCCTCAAAATGTATCCTAATAAGAAGTACCATCTTTTCAAAAGGCTTAGCACAAAGGATAGCCTGGTTGCTTGGCTCCACTAGTGCAGTAAAATTGCGCCTGACGTCTGTTTAATACAACTACATGGAGCTTAAAAGTGAAGGGCAGGACTGAGGATTCAAGCTGATGGAAACCTGCTGCCAGTGCAGTGTGTGTGCTCATGTAGTTTATTAATCTTGTCAGTTGTTATTACCTTTTTATCTGGATCCTGTTAACTTAGGATTTGTATTTAACGCATGGAAAAGATCCACTTTTGTTTTCTTTGTTCAGATATGAGAAGTCTTCTGGCATGAGTCTTCAAAGGAATTAAGTCAGTAACATCATGGAAATTTGGCTATGTTTTGAGCACTTGAGTAGCTATAAAAATTAGACTAGGTTATTTTAACAGGCTATTGTTCCACAATCTATCTTGCCTTTCTTTTTGTTGTTTTTTTTTTCTTTTTTCTTTTTATAACTTTCAAATCATTTAAAGCTACTTTGCTTTTATTCCAAAGTACAGTAAAAGCTGTTACTTAGTCTGTGAGACCTTCTGAATAGCTTCAACATAATATGTCCACTAGATACATCAGTAGTACATAAAAACACAATCCAAACAGCTTATTTCTTTGCACATGAAAGAATACCAATATGTAACAGAACCTCTTAACTTTATTTTCTTAGAATGAAATAAAATAACTAAGTATGCTTATATGACAAAGAGCAAAATAATAACAGATATTGATTTGTCCCTCAAGTTCTTTTTTTGTTCTGAATCCATCACACTTGATCTTACATCTAGCGGTTACATCACTTAGATCTAGTGATCCACTTTGCTGTGGACCACTGGTGAGAGTTTCTGCTGTCATCTAACCTTGGCTCTTGGCCCGCTTAACACCCACATGTCCTTAAAAAAAAAAAAAAAAAGCTGTGATCAGCACCCATCATGTTCCTCACTGAAGGATCTCACTGCCTTCATGCTAAGTATCTTCTCGTGAGCTGTCCTCTCTCATCTTGCTGTTATCTTTGGGACTGAAGTTATATCTTCCTCTCTTCCCATCAAATATATTCTTAGGATGCACAACATGTAAAAGCATTTTATTATCACTTGCAATGCTTGAAGAAATAGGTTCTGTTTCATTTATTGTTGTTATGTACAATATTATGTAAGAATATCAGCAATCATTTAATGAATTAGTTTTTAATGTAAATGTTCTGTGTGCCAAAAAACAATGACATTCATTCATACCAGGGCCATCCTACATATGTTACCCTTTGTTTCTTTCAGTTTGTTTCTAAGACAGTCTTAACAAGAAAATGGCCTGAAGACTTTCGGTATTTTGATTTGTCAAGGTTTTAACATGAAAAATGAAACTCATCTTTTTGACAGCCCACACAAGGCTCAGTAACCATAGCACTATTCTCCACACTCCACCTCCAACTCAGCAGTATTGAGTGTCTCCTCACTGGGAGCTCCTGGCAAGTGAAGCCAGTAGTCCCTCACCCACACTCTTAATAGCTTGGATGGCAGCCTGCAACATAGAAAATGAACTGGAGAAAACATGAATTTGGTGTCCTGAAATATTTTAGGACTGTGATTGAATGTTTATGTCTTATCCAGACTTGTGATACTCCATCCAAGACCGTGCCACCTACCTGCCCATGGAACACTTTCCAGAAACACTCAGAAATGCTTCCAACAGTTTACCACTTGAAGTCTGGTTCTTTTCCTTTAGTACTATAAAATGCATATTTTAGCAAGAAGATCACTTCAGTCATTCTTATGAGTCACAGCCTTTTAGTTTTAACCAGTATCAATATTACATTACTTATATCACACAGTATTTACAGGTGTATTATTCAAGTGAACACTTATTTGACTGTAGTCAGACCATATTTACTTTCATAACATCATTTTTTGAAGCACCTAAATCATGTCTTTCCTGGCAAGAAAAAAAAATAATAATCAAGTTACTTAGTGTTTGAAGGAAGACCACATAAGTTGCAAAATAGGATGAATTTTTGAATAACATCATGGCTACATGGCTACATATTTACATCATATTTACATCTTTTGCAGTTAAACAACTGTTAAAAACCTTAAGGTCCCCTTAAGGTCCTAGCCATTTTTGCAGCCATCACAACAGAAAGCTCTTTTTTTATTTCAGACTTGGCTCTTCAAGTTGGCATGCAGTTCTTCATGGAAGAACTCCAGGGTTTGTCTTGGATTGTAGGTTCGTGTATACAAAAATACTTATTTCAAATGCAAGGGGCTTCTCAGGAGCAACTGGAAATTGTACTAAGTAGGTTCCCTTCATAAGAAGAGCTGGTTAGTGCTATGCTATATGTATTGCTGCCTACAATGGCAAGGACAGTAGCTGGGACGCTAACGGAATGTGGGAGACATTTGGAAGTACTGGCTGAAACATCCTCGCCATCTTTCTGAGACCTTTACTCCTTGAGCATCAAAGTGCGTGTTATATAATCTTTCATTTCTTTTGGATTAATTTCTTTTTATAGACTTGCAAGGACTAACAGCAGTGAGAAATAACTTCTTCGTATTTTGCCAGCCTACTACTGATGTCCTGTAACCTAATGGATACTACAAACTTTTGCTTATCATGATGTGCAATATTTCTTCAGTTTCTCTTTCACTTAAATTTTGATATGTTTTCATAGCAATTATTAAAAACATTGTCTTTTTTTTAAACTCAAATTTCTTAAAGTTTACAAAGAATTTCATTGTACATGTGACAATGAAGTGTGTGTCTTCTGCAATGGACTCTTTGAGAAATGTATTCAGGTATTGTTTAGTATAGGAAATTGTTTTCTTGCACCTGAGAACCTCTGAAGAGGTCAGCAGGAGGTTTTGTGAATGCTCAGGAGCTAGTTTCTATGCAGTCAGACTGGGTTATGATAGTAGTGTAACTGTGCCAGGCTAGAACTCAAGCATGAACTACTCAGCCTGTCTGGAGAGCTGGGTAAATTATTGGGCAGCTAGCCTGAGCTAACCTCTGTGCTGCTTTGGCTGCACTTTGTCAGAACTCAGGCTAGCTAGTTTAAAGCTAAAGTTTGTGGGCAAACATATTCTGTGGTCTCTTCTCGTCTTCATGTTTTTAAGCTCAGCAAAGGCCATCTTTGCTACGGTTTACCGCAGTGAATATGCGTTTCTCAAATGCCAAATTTGTTTTTAAAAAAAAAAAAAGGCTGATCTTTCAGGAAATCTTTACTGTATTAATACCAATGACAAAAAACTTTATTCATTCTACTAGAGATGGGATGTCACCCTAAAGTTGTGTTCATTCATGTTTCTGCATCTCTTTGCAGTTTTTATCTGGGAAAAGCTTCACATAAATCCTTTTCGTATTGCACTGGCAATCAGGAATGGATGTGCTTATTTTAAGTCTCATTCTTCACTAACCCAGTGGAACTGGGGAAATATTTCTATGGCCTTGTGCCTGACAAGGAAAAGAAGTCAGAAGAATGAATTTGTGTGAGCCTGAAAGGTTGGCCATTTCCTGTAACGCTTTCAGAATAAGAGAGGTGAAAGAAAAATACAGTGTTTCTGTCTGAGAAACTAAATCATATTGACTGGGGCAATTTCACAGTTAAATGTTCAAGAACTTGGTGTGAACTGTGATGTCTGTCTCCATTACTGAAAACAGGGTAATTGCTTCACTCAGAAGTGAATGCATCCAGTTTTTGATGAGTTGTAATGCCAGAGCTGATGGCTTGTTTATCAAATGTTACAAACTCTGGTTTTCTGTTTTCCTTTTGTGGTGGCTGTTGCCTCTGCTATATAAATGCGGTTACCAAAATGTGGTAACTATATACATGAGGAACAGAGTCTTTGGTGATACTGATGCAAAATATGCAAACAACTTAAACTAAACATAGCTTTACCATGGTTTTGTTATATAAATGTCAGCTTGAAATTAAATGTTATGGAAACATTTCTTTTATCTTTATGGACTCTACCAGCTGCACGGTTACAGTTTTCTCAAGTACAGTTTACATTGATGATGTTGTTTAAATTTATCCCATACATTCAAAATGCAGAGAAGAATTTTTTAAAAGCAAGCTGTTTGCATTTGTGCAGTAATTACCTATGTAATTAACTCCAGTCTTCTCACATGCAAGAGCAGTTTGTGCTGACCCCAGGAGGAGCAGGAGTCAGTGCAGCTGGTAGCAGCGGCTTGGTTTTTCCAGAGACTGAAGAGCTGTTTTATTATGTGTATTGTGAGACTCACATTGTATCACCATTTTCAATATCATGGACAAATTTCATAGTATGTTATCCAATTAAGCAACTTACTTCATTGGATATTCTGCAAAAAATTGCAAAAATTGGGTTTTAGCCCTTATTTTTCTCCATATGTTTGCTGGGAGACATACTTAGTAATTGTAGTAATAAGAATTTATAAATTTATAAAAGGTATTTTCCTGCCAAACTCCTCTTATCAGGCATGTTGCAAATACTTTTTCAATCAGGAATGTCCCTTAATCTTATAATATTTTATGTCCTTTATGGGGCAAATAGTAAATATTAGGCACTATCTGCAAGCTAAAAGCATTAGGCCTCAGTGTAAGCTGTCTCCAGTCAACAAAACTGATCATGAAACTACAGAAGCAGACAGCTGGAGATTATTCCAGACACATCACCCTCCTATGAGTCACAAAAACTAGACACCAGCATTCATTAATGCTGGCAGTCTGCTTCGCCTGACATAGGCTGGGTTCAGTAGTCATTGGATTAGAATTGAGAAATTAGAGTCACTTCTCCCTGTATCTTCCTTAGATGCTGCAGAAGAGTCTATTCAGTACCCACATATAATAAGGATTTATAAAGTCATGATTTGAACAGGGCAGATGAACAGGTGATTAACTGCCTCTTACCATATCAAACAGAGGTGGCAGCAGGGTGATTATTAAATAATAGGTTTGTGCAAACAAATGAAAAGATATAGCTTCATACAGCACATACTTAAATCTTGTAAGTCATTTATGGTTTGTGTATGCATGCTAAAAATACATGTGGAACTCCAGAACTGTTATTAGGCAATCTAATAACAGCGGACTCTGTCAAGGTTCACAGCCTGTAGTTCAGAAACCCCTGAAACTGTTGGTTGTGCACCATCTTGCCACCTCTGCTGGATCTTCCCCAGGCACCCAGAACCAGCTACTGCTGCAGAGGCTGGGTAGCCTTTGGTCTCCACACTGATCTTTCATGTAGTGAATGGCAGAGTGCTTAATTGCAAAGTGTATTTCAAGACAAAGCACACTGGCATAGACTTCTGTTATGTTCATATTTTGGGAGAAATTCTGAAATAATCATTCTGTTTAAAGAAACTTGGAGGTGTTTCATTTAACTGTTTCTTGTGCTAATGTACATTCAACTACCTGAACTCTTCCTGAGACAATAGACTATAATAAAAATGCAAAACTGAAAATGCAGGAGCAAATCAAAATTGTCATTTTACCTTCAGTCTTTCTAAGTCTTTTCTGTCTCAAGACATTCTCTTTTTATTTTTCCCTGCTTTTATGAAACTAATTTCTTCAGAAGCTTTGGTAATACTGTCATTTTGTCAGCAAGGTGGTTAGCAGTGAAACAAGGGTGTAAATGCTTAAGTTAACAGCACAGAAGTGAGATGGCTTGGACTCTTCTTTTTGTCTGTGGAGCAAGATCAGTCAAATAGAGTCTTCCCTCATGTCTTCCCTCTGACGCAAAGGACTGTGACAGCAATTAGGAACAAAACATTAGAAGCATGCAAGGCAGACATCTCAAATAGTGCTGAGAAAGCTTTCTTCGATGCCTACCTTTTACTTCTTATAAACATATTATATGGACCGAAATAGGGACCAAAATTCAGCCTCTTGAAGTGTGGGATGGTCAGTGCCATGCAGAAGCCAAGCTAAGTTATATCATGGTATAAGGATTGTGGCTGAGGTGGCCTTTTGTGTTTCAATTGCCCAAAGAGGTTGTGGTTGCACCCTCCCTGGAAGCATCCAAGGCCAAGCTGGGTGGGACTTTAAGCAACCAGGTCTAGAGAGAGGTGTCCCTCTCTATAGCAGGGGGTTGAAACTAGATGGTCTTAAAGTCTCCTCCAAGCCAAACCATTCTATGATTCAAATAGATCCTGTAGGTATTTCATGATTAATTGCAATTCTTCATCTAAACCCCAAAAAAGCTATATAGATGATTCTATTGTATGACATTCTGAACCAGGGCCTCAGCAAGAAGAAAAATAGTTGGGAAAAACATAACAAAGCCTGGTAAAGAGGTGATAAATGCAAATTGCAATTTGATGACTAATGGTCATCCGAATCTGTGCCTGGGCATCAATGACGAGCTTGAATCATGAGATATGTTGGGTTCCTGAGCATGTCTGCCCCTCAGAAACTCCCCATGTCTTCTGGTTTGGAAAATGCCAGTTAATAATTACAAAATCCTCTATGGCTGGGTAGAAGATATTCAGTTATATAGATATACCATTAATATGCATGTTGTTTTTTGCTTCAGTGCCCCAGGTTTGATGGTTCTTTTCCATTCTCAATAGTTTAAAATAAAACCCTCTGACAAACTAAAAGTAGTGAATGAACAAATAGGCCATGTTCCATATGAAGTAAACCATATCTATAATCATAATTTAAAAACAGGCTTCAGCTTTGTTCTTGCCTGCATTGTGGGAAAAATAATAGGCAAAATAAAAGCAAAGGGAATCAAGAACAGCGATAGAGAACGAGTGTATAACAGAGAAACCATGGTATTATTCTGAGAGGCCTTGCTATCTGACTAACATAATTCAGTGTTAGTTTTACTGATCTTCAAACAAAACATACAAAGTGAGGTCATGAGAGTAAGTAGGTGACAGCTATTTGAGATTAGCAGTAGGACAACCAAGATGCAGACCAGGACTCCCACCCTGTCATCTGGGTTGTAAAGCCTACTCATTCTTCATCTAGTAGACCCTTTCATGCAGATCACTAATCTGAAAAACATAATTAAATTGGGTTGTTATACACTGAGGAGTAATGTGGTACTCAGTGCTTTTAAAGTGGAAATAGCACCTGGTGTAAAGAAAAAACTTGTTAAATGAGAGCAGTCAGGCACTGTAGCAGGGTGCCCAGAAAGGCTGCGTAGGCTCCTTTCTTGCAGATGCTCACAGCTGGACTGGACACAGCCAGGAGCAAATGGATGCAGTTGAACCCACTTTCAGCAAGGAGCTGAACAAGATAACTGCTGAAGATTCCTTCCAACTTGCATGTGCCTGTAATTTTTATGAATTCCCTTGGTGAAAAAAGTGAATGTTACTTTATTGTAGTTAGAGACAAATATGATGCTTTCAAGAGAAAACACCTCTGTTAGTTGTTTACCTCAACAGTCTGAGCTTGATACAGCTATAAGCATACAGCAATACTATTTATTTCATATAGTTCATAGGAAGGTTTGACTAAGTGATCTTAATATATTAAAGAGGGTTTTTGTTGCTTTGAAGTGTTGATTGATTGTGTTACTTTTTCATCTCTGTACTCTCACAATGCTGTTACATGATTTTTCAGTTGAATCAGCCTGCTAAGAGTTTGTTCTTTAAATCTGCACAAATAAATGTTCCTAACAGGTCACAAAATATGTGGAAAAAAAATAAGGTTCAGCTAACAGAACTTGTTTGGGTTTTTTAATAAATGAATATATGCTATGTTGTTGGCTGGCCCTGAATCCAATCTTTCACTTGTCAAGTTTCCTGAGCAATTAGGAGACAGACAGACATGTATCTCTGCTGGAAGGGGAAAAACAGTATTCCTATTGCTAAGAGGAAGGTAGGAGTTAGCTGCTGTGTCTGAGAGCAATTGAGAGCAATTCCTGGCTGGGCAAGTGCTCATTTGGGTTCCATGTACATTTTAAGCCATTGCTAGCCAAGGAAATTGCAGGAAAACCTAGGATCCACTCTTGACTCTCACAAACTTCACTTGATAAAGCATATGAAAGATGTTTAAACATTTTAGACTCCTGTAGACTGAGAATTTGCAAAAGCCCTTTGTTGTCTAGCTGGTACTACTTAATTGTAGAATTGTAGAATCACAGAATGGCTTGGGTTGCAAGACACCTCAAGGATCAGTATTAATGAGAAACTGTATGAATTCTAGGAGGCCAAAATATCACGTATCTCTGTTAACTATTACTAATTTCCAGATACAACACTACTGTGTCTCTTGATGAAGTTATGTGAAAGGACTACACTGAAGGCTGCAAAATGCTGGTGGTGGGAATCATAAAGAGACAGCAGAGGCAGCCCCTTGGCATTTGCCCGGCTTGAAGTTGCTCTCACTTGAGATACACCAGCTGACAGAACCTCCTTGCAGTGAGAGCACTGTTTTTCTCCTTCCAGCAGTGATGCAAACCTACCTGTCTCCTAATTGCTCAGGAAACTTGATAAGTGGATTCAGAGTGAGACAAAATCCTAGTATATGTTTATCTATTAAAGAAAAAATAGTTTTACTTGCTGAACCTTTCTCTTTTTGTATAGTATGTGACCTTCTTCAAAGGATGTTTGTACCCTCTGCTATTCCATTCTAAATCTGGCAGCACGTTCTGCATTTCTTAGGGGAGACAGGGTCACCTGAGCCAGTGTCCTGATAGTGAGATTGCTGGGAGCGAACATCTCCTTTGGTACCGCAAGGGATAGGGCTGTTGTGTCCCATCCATTGTGTCCTCCTGTTACATCTCATCTTGACATTCAGCTTACATATAGAAATTCATACTGGGAAATTGCAGGAGAGTCCATTCGGTAGGACTTTCCACGCTGCTTGTGAAGGACAATTCTTTGTATACTGAAGCTGCAGAAAGCTGATTTTAATGTTGTGGTTAATGAAAGGATCTCCAGGGCTTCTTCTCCAAAGCTGAAGCATATGGTCAGTGCCTGGAAGCACATACACACAAGTCATCTCTGATTAATCTGTGTAAGGGTTTGCAGGATCAGCATCTGTGAAAAGACAGGAAACTGATCTGCTGAAGTAAAATACGCGCAAAGTTATTTCTATGCCTGTAATCCCTCTTAAAAATACAAACCTGTTTCACACTAATTTTTGAGCATGATGATTTTGGCAAAGAGAGTAAACCAATGTATGATAAAATGCTGGAAAGTAAAAGCACCTTCATGTGTTGTTTCAAGCAGCAGTTTTAATGCATTTAAGGAGTTCAAAGGGCAACTTTTTCCCCATGTGGAAAATAGGTTAAATGCACTTAGTGTATTTAATGTTCTGCATAAGCATAATAGTGGTTTCAGAACCTTTGCAGCTCAGCATTTAATGAAATAACTCATTATTGGAACAGAAATATTATTGTTGCCAAAGCAGTGTATAAGCATACTGCTGGCACGAGGACATCGCTCATGTGAGCAGAGCCGACTTCCTCACAAACACCGCATGACGCACGGGCTGCTGCGGGCACAGAGGTTGCTCAGTCCCACCCTGCTGCGGGGGCACTCCTGGTTTGATGTGGGGACTTGAGAGCGTCTTGTTTGAGGCACTGAAGGAATCAGGTGGCCCTCTTTCCAATTGCGGCGGTTATGAGATAAAAGCCCCTGAAAAATAGGGGAAAATGAGAAATGTGATTGGGCTTTGACTGGAGGTAGTCATAAAGAATAATGCTTCATTTGAGGACTGTGTTACATCTTGCTTTAGGCTGCTGTGAGACTGGGCTGCTTTCAAAGCAGTGTGTGATACAAAGCCACGTGTTGCTTGCTGCACTTACCTACCTGGTACTTGACAAAGGGCATGTCTGTTCAAGCATACAAGGAAACAGGTGAACAACCCCCCAAGTTTGAGACTTCTTGCTGATTTCATATGATGGAAGGAGGAGATATATACGTTAAAACCAGGAAAATACCATCAGCATTTGGTGGTGACACACTAGATCAGGTTGCCCAAGGAGGTTGTGGATGCCCCATCCCTGGAGGCACTCAAGGCCAGGCTGGATGTGGCTCTGGGCAGCCTGGTCTGGTGGTTGGCGACCCTGCACATAGCAGGAGGGTTGAAACTAGATGGTCGTTGTGGTCCTTTTCAACCCAGGCCATTCTGTGATCATTAGAACCCTTCAAAATGGAATTCTTTTGCAATCTGAAATGTGTCTGCCGTCAGGCCCTATTCTCTGAGTACTTCTGTCTAACAAGAAAGGGCTCTTCAGATTCCAGAAAGCAGAGGATTTATTTAGATTAAGGGAGACAAGACTAATGGTGTGGTGTAAAGCTGAACGCCCTTGAGCAGAAGTGCAATGATTGATTTTTAGAAGTAAGTTTAATATTAACAAGGCATTCTGTTGATATAATATTCCATGTTCCATTTATATCCTGGCTTACTACTGGAAGAAAACTTCAGGAAATTAGCAGGACTTTCTTTCTAATGGTGATATTGGTGAGTCGGCTGCAAGGTGGGAGTAAATTTAATTAGAGAAAAGTATAGATCTTGGTGTATTGAAGAAATTTTCAAAAATGTTCATTCCTGATGCTGCTATGACATCATTCTGCCCAGTTTAATGAGCCCTTGCATTTGTGGCTCCTTAGACTCCTGTGGTAGCTGTGAGAGATTTTGGGGCTATAAAGTAATCTTCTAAATATTGTTGTTAGACTTATCATTTCTGAAGTTCTGTCACTCATGTATGTTTCTGTTCAGAACTTTTTTTGTATCCTCATTCTTATGAATGGAGTGTTTGAAAATATTATTCTGTATTTCAGTACTTTAAAAAGGTGATAAATTTTTCCTTTCTTAATCAGTCTGTCAAATGAAGGCATCATAAAGCAATCAAATCAACTGGTACTTGTAATTTTAAAACATTTTGTACTGTTTCTCCCACAGCCATTATAGGTTGAGGTTTAGTGAAGCGTGGTAAAATACACATTAGTTACTCTCAGAAAATCTAATGTTTCTTCCTAAAATACTTTTCCCTTAAAAAAAAAAAAAAAAAAAAAAAAAAAAAGTTTGATTTATTCTTATTCAGTTTTGTGGTAACGTATGGGACTTAATAGCACTTACTGACAGCAAATAAATTAGAATCCCCATACAAAACTAAATATCCTGTAGACTAGCTGTCTGTATAATAAAAGTGAAGGTTGCAGCCAGAATAATTGTGTTGTTTTGCAGTCTAGAAAGCTATTATTGGAGAATTTGTTGGTACTCCTTTGTTCATTGTGGGTATTACTTTTTTCATGTCTGGAATAACAAAAGTTGTAGAGGTATCCAATGGTTGCTAAGAGGCAATCTTCTTGTGGGATATGACAGAGATTCTTTTAGTCATGTATTGCAGTGATATTTTTCCATGACAGTATTAAAGTGGTCATTTTTCCTGAAGAACTCCTTTAATTCTCAATATTATTGACTGTACTGCACTGGAAATTAAATTTAAAACCAGAGTAAAATTCACAGTGCATAATATATTACTGAAGAAGAGTAGGAAAAATGAAGTGATTGGTTTCTGTTCGAGAGTTCTTCAATAGGATACAATATTTTAGGTGAAAGTGTACTATGGATCTATGGGCTTTGCCTACAGTTTTAACATACCATAGTCGTGATGGGCTAATTTTTATAATCTCAAATCTTGCACTTAGTTAAATTGCAAGCACTGTATTAAAACATATCAAGAAGACAACTGAATTTGCATGGTTACATTTTCAGTAGACTTTTCCTGCTTGTCTTTACTTTTATTTAAGATGTAAAACAATAATGTTGTATTCTCATCAATCATAATATCACAACTCATATTTTAATGTGTTCATTTGGTAGCATTTGAGTGAGGGCTTAAGCATTGCAATGACTTTTCGACTCGGTCGACTGACGTACAGAAGTATCTTGTCTGTAGTAAAAGATGCATAGCAAGACCAGAGAATAATTTCATCCAGATACACGCTAAATCCCATAACATATTGGTTTGGAAAGCATTGACCAAAGCAAAGGTGTCTGATGGCAGCCCTCACAATTCAATGATGTAGACGGTCAGGAGCTATCAGGGATAACAGTGCCATTCCCTGGCACACTGTGATTTATTAGGGGTCTAGTTGAGTCACACTGAGAGGGATTAACTCCGGGGGCTACATTAGATGAGCACTTTTTTCCAACACAGTGTGGTTTCTACTCAGTGCTAGCTGCCAAAGTCATGGCAGTGCTGGCCACTGATGGGCGATTAGATAATGAAGGTGAGTGGTGGCTGGCCCCATTACAATCAATCATGTCTTAGTTTCTGTGGAGCCAGAACCACACTTCCAGCACTGAACAAAAACAAGGCTCTTACTTGTTGCATACAAAATACAGCGCAGTGTTGAAGCTCATCTTGTCTGTTGATTTTTCTCTCTTCAAAAATATAATCATATGGTAGTGATAGTGTTTCTGTATTAAATTCTGAGGATCTACAAAGCTGATTTTAAAATTGACTACAACGGTGATGAGTAGCACATATTTCTTACCATTTCTTATATTAAGGTTTTTTGAGGGGAGTAGCAGGAGACAAGAGTCTGTCTGTTTATTAACAGTCTGTTAATAAACATTTTTATAGAAAAAGATTATTTGAGTATTTCCCCTTACGTTAGGTTGTGGGCAAAATCAGAATAAATAGACAGCAATGGAAAAATTGGTTTTATAGAGTGGATTATGTAGTGAATTTCATTTTTCGAGCTTCGTACTGTAATTTTATTAATTTTCTAATTGCATACTGATAAGCCTTTTAAAAAAAAAAAATACAACTAAAAAATCTGAAAACAGCAACCAATGGAAAGTGATAAATGCGTTACATGTCCTATTATTATTTTGATTTATTTTTCTTGGAAAGTACGTGAAGCAAATGTTGCTAGGTGAGCTGGTACTACCAGACTTGTCATTGGACATTAAGGTTATTTGGTGCAAAATAAAACCAAAAATATTACAGAGTAGTCTAAATGCAGATTTTGTTCACCAAACTAAACTTTGCACCAAATGAGTTTGAAAATTTTGGCCTACAAAGAGATCTACTCTATGAGTGGGACAGGAAATTTTTGTTATTTTCTATAGAATTGAGGCATTTGTATGTGGAAACAAATTCTGGAATGTAAATCAGTATTGCTTCCTTGGGCTTTAAAGGAGTTAAACTCTGGAAGAAGAGCATGTAAGTTCCGGAAAAGTTTGCTAGATGTCAAATGATACAACAGTTTCAACTGAAGCCATATGGTTTTATTCAAATTATTTTTCTTTATTCTCAAAAACGTATCCTGCAGAAGCCAATAAAAAGGTTTGCTTTTTAGAAATTATCTATGTCATAAGTATCTCTGAGGTTTAAGCTCTTCAAACTCTTTGTTTTGTTTTAATCAGCATGCTTGCTTGAGTAGGAATGATTCCTACCTTATTGATCCCTGGAAAAGCATACCTTGATGTTTTGCTTTTCGTATGTGATGAAATAGATTATCCAATGTGTATTTAGTGACACTTTGATTGGTGTCTTGTAGGAATTTGAGGTTTTCGTTTGCTTTTAATTACATCACCTGTTATAGCCTTTTGAGTGCTTTGTTATTATAGGGCAAATGCAATCATTTAGAAGATACAGTTCATTTTTTTTCCATAAAATATGACAGAAAAAGATCAACTTAGGTGAACACCACTTTTCGTCACTGCAAATTTAAACTCCTTCATCTCTGATTAACTATTCTGATGGTTAATTTTTAGAATCAGTAAACACTGCAGAAAGGAAAGAAAAATAAAGCAGTGTTTAAACAATATTTATTCATCAGATACTGACAAAACTCATCTTTCCAAAGCAGTTGATGAAGTGCAGGTTCAGTTTCTCAAAAAGTTAAAATTTAGCTTAAATTGTTGTATTTCTGGAAAAGACAACAGTCAGAAGAGAGAAAATATGAAAAGATGACTTTGCTACAACCACATTTTTTAGTCTCAAAAATTGTTTTTAAAATGTTCTATCAAATTTATTTTCAAATTTTAAGACTATGAAGTCTTCATACTCCACCTCTCCGTAGAGAGGATTGCTATGTTAGCTCCAGCACAATGTCAAGTCCTTACAGTTTCCCACTCTTCCACTTGAAGAAAACGCTGAAGTGCAAGTCATTTTAAAGAAAGCTTACGAGAGAAATTTATGAGATCTCTTCTATAGGAGAGCACTTATTCTCCATGTGGCTTTTGTCAAACATTTTTAACAAATTGTAATAACCTTTGTCATATCTCATTTTCTTGCATAAACAAGTCACATTGAAACTATAAATGATGGAAAATCTAATCCACATGGCTAGCAGTATCAAAACTGTTAAACTGTATTCTTTTCCACCATGTCAGCAGTGCATTATCTGTTTTATAGAAATGTTGAAAAGATTACTTTTTAAGGGAGATACCGCAGGACCTGCATAAATATCTTCCTCAAGCCTGCACTAGCTGATGTTTTCACTTTCAGTTCTTCCTGAAAAAAAATGCTCCATTGTTTTTGGTATCCCACTGGAGAGGTCAATTCCATCCACTTCCAAACCTGACTGCTGAGACATACCAGGAAGGACACTGAGGCTCATGGCATCTGTCAGATTTCAGTCTACCTTCATGTCTTGAGCATGCACATTTGCTCCGGGATGCAGTATGTTGCACCAGCTATCAGTCTAACAGCATGTGGGTTTTCACCTCTTTGGGAGTTCAGTATATTATTTCTGTGTGTATAGATGTAACAAGAAGTCCAGGAAATTCTCTGTCCCTGTCAGTTAACCTGCTTTGGCAGGGGGGTTGGACTCAATGATCTCTGGAGGTCCCTTCCAACCCCTACAATTCTATGATTCTGTGGTTCCAAGGCACACTGAAGCCTTTCCCAGACATAAAGAGAGTACCAACAGGATCTGGCTAATGCAGGGGCATTGTGCAGTGCAATCCACTCCCCAGATATGTGTCACAGCTTTTTATGAGAGCTGCTCACCAAAGCTAATAATCCCAAGGGAAGTAAAACAGTGCTATGAATGATGGCCTGTTTCCTTCCTTCCTTTCTTGAATTTTCTCTGGGTGTTGTATTCACTTATCTGAACCTCTAACAGATCTATTAGTGTTATACATTCAGTAAAATCTTCAGGATATTTAGTTACCCAACGCTTCACATGGATTTTATGCATTTATGCATTAAAAAATCATTTCAAAGCAGCACTCACTGCTAAGGAAAATCCTGGTTCATGCTGATTCTGATTCTTAGATGGAAATAGTCCTGGGGAGCTGTGCTAGATCTTGTGGGCTCAAACCTTGTGTATCAAAAAATATTCTGTAAATTTGCAAGCAGTAACTTTAGTCTTGACTTTGTACCAGGAGGATACAGTATACAATGTATGCGGTCAATACACTTGAAGGAACGATAACCATGCAGAGGGACCTAGGCAGGCTGGAAAAGGGGGCTAATGAAAACCTAAGGAGATTCAACAAGGCCAAGTGCAGGCTGCTGTACTTGGGCCAGGGCAATCCTGGTTATTTATACAGACTGGGAGGAGAACCTCTTGAGAGCAGCCCTGCAGAGAAGGACTTGGGGGTCCTGGTGGATGAGAATCTGGACATGAGCCAGCAGTGTGCACTTGAAACCTGGAAGGCCAACTGTGTTCTGGGTTGGCCAGCAGGGACAGGGAGGTGATTGTCCCCCTCTACTCAGCTCTTGTGAGGTCCCATCTGCAGTACTGCGCCCAGGCCTGGGGCCCCGAGAACAGGAAGGATGTGGAGCTCTTGGAGCGGGTCCAGAGGAGGGCCACTAAGATGATCAGAGGGCTGGAACACCTCTCCTATGTGGAAAGGCTGAGGGAACTGGGCTTGTTTAGCTTGGAGAAGAGAAGGGTCCAGGGAGACCTCATTGTGGCCTTCCAGTGCTTGAAGGGGGCATATAAACAGGAAGGGTAATGGATTATGGTAATAGAACAAGGTGGAATGGTTTTAAACTAAGGCAGGAGACGCTTAGGTTAGATATTAGGAAGAAATTTTTCACACAGTGGATGGTGACACACTGGATCAGGTTGTCCAAGGGAGTTGTGGATGCCCCATCCCTGGAGGCATTCAAGGACAGGCTGGATGTGGCTCTGGCAGCCTGGTCTGCTGGTTGGCGACCCTGCACATAGCAGGGGGTTGAAACTAGATTGACATTGTGGGTCCTCAATCCAGGCCATTCTGTGATTCTATGAAAAGTTAGAGCTACTTTGATCACAGGCAAGGTTAGAAAAATCTTTCAAGAATTATTTATCTTCCATACAAAATCCAAGACAGTGGCACTGCTAGTGATTTACAAACAAGTCTTGGTAATAATCCTGAGTACCTTTGCTCTTATGGGTGTTAAATTAGACCACAAGTAATACTGGAACATAACTTGGTGGTCTAATTGTTTAATTATGTCACTTTAACAGTGATACACTTTTATTATTTACAGAAGAGGTCATAAAACTGTTTTCAGATGTTTAACTTTCAATTATTCTAATTCTAGCAGTAAATAATATAGCAAAATAGCTTTCAGAGATCTTCTCTGAGTGTATTTTTTATGCTTACAATGTTCCTTGAGTAAGGTTTTGGTAATTTGTTTTTAGGCTGAACATCCTCTACCATATGAACATCTCTTAAATCACAAACTGGAGTAAAACTCTGTTGAAAATTAAATAAATGGAGAATTGGTAGTTCCTAATTAACCAGTAAGAAAAGTTTATGAGAGAGAGATTGAATAAATATCAAAGCTTCTGAGTTATATTATCTTTCGTAAATTGGCTTTTCTCCAATTAGTGTATGCTTTCAGAAGCTGGAGAAGAAGATGAAAGGATCTGCTTTTGATAAAATACATGACTATGGCAGTGCTTGAATAATTTTATGGGAACTTGCTGCCTAAGGCATATGTTTTACTGTCTGATAGTAAATGCATAAGGAAAGACCATCTGTTTTTTTCAGCTTGAACAAATATATGATCCAGATTGAACCTCTAGAGGCTGAATATAAGCACTTTGTGTTTTATTTTGCACTGCTCCATACCTACAGCAGCATTCTCTTGTACTGCACGTACCAAGGCACACAGTTCAAATGTTGTCATTCAAAAATTATTTCTCTTCGGTTAAAGGGATGTGGGATGCCTATGCAGGGCTTAATACAAACCTCTGCCCTTCATTCATCTCTGGAAAAACAGTTTCTGATACACTTTGACCACCAGGCCTTCAGACCTTCAGGTTTTGTTTTTACTGGACAGATCCTTGTTGAGGTCTTGCCAGGTAAAAAGTATTGCTGTGTTCTCCATGTCTTCAGCTCTTGCTATGGAAAATTGAGAAGCTTTCCTTCCATGGATTGAATAAACAGACTAAATTAGAAAGCTTGAAAGTGGTTTCCAACTGTTGCTTTACTTTGAAGGAAGGAAAGCAGATCAGCAGTAAATATACTACAGAAAATATTCCAGAACACTTGATTTTTCCTCTTTTTGCTAGTGTTGTGTTTTACAGCACCTGAAAGACTACTTTTAGTTTGGCAAAACTAACAGGACTGGGTTTCTCTCCTCCCCCCAAAGTGCTTACAGTCTCATTATAGACATAAAATGCTGAATTGAAGGGAAAAAAGGAAAAAAGTGTTCAGCGTTGAAGGAAGGAATGAAGGATCAAGGAGCAAGATTTGAGTGAGATTTGAGTGGATAAATGCAGACATTTTTCTTTTGTTCTTCAATATTAATAACAGTGGATCATTTCTTGTAGAGCTTCTGAGGAAAAAAAATGATTACAAAAGGTTATGAGGAAAAATATCTTTCCAAGACCATTCTTACATATTACTCAGGGGATTGTTTCTGCTTTTCGTGGATAATCGGCAGACCTGCATCTACCAGGTGCTAATCTAAACTGTGCACCTGTCTTTCCTGAGTATTTAGTTTTGTTTTGATTAGTACACTGCTTAACTGTTCTGTTTCCCTCTCTTGACTCGCTTTTCTGCCGTGTCATGAATAATTTACATTTTGCCGACACTGATCTTCTAAACCACAGTGCTGAGGAACTGTGGCAGTTCATCACATGTGCTGGGTTTGTGGAGCATGGTTTTGTGACTGCAGGACTGCACTGGGACTTGAAAGGTTCAGGTCCACCCCACAGTTCTACTAAGGAATTCTACACAGCCTCAGGAGAGTCCCCTTACCTTTTCTGTGCTGTGGTCTCCAGCTGTGATATGGAAACAACAAACTTTCTTCTTTTCCTACAGCGTCTGTTTTCCATAATTTTGCTACATGAGATTTCTTCCAAGTGAAAACTTGTATTATGTACTTGGACAAGACCCAGTGCAACGGGGCCTCAGATTTAGTTCATATTACTGGAATACAGCTAAACAAGAGCAATTTTTAATACATAAGAGCAAAGAAAACAAGAAAATAAAATTTTAACTGATTCAGAACTGAAGAAAGCCAGTGAAAGGAAATGACAGTATTTTACTGTAAATTCTTAGTCACTTCTTAATTTTATTTTGCCCTCCATGCAGGCTTTAACTAGGAGAAACCACATTTATGACTGTGCCAGTAGGATGTAATTATAGGGTGCTTGTATGTGAAGACTGCAGTAGCTAAAACTACCAGCAGTGTTCAGGGAGATTTTCCTTTAAAAAAATTGGGGGAAAGGGAAGCAAAGTTGCTCAGGAGTTGAATTTTTACCACTTGGACAAGTCTTTTATGAAATCTTTAAGCAAAATCTGCTGATCTCTTTATTTAGACTGGAAGATAGATTTGTCATTGGTATGTGACCATTATTACCCTCCTGCATATCTTGATACCGCTGTTTTATTTACGGCTTTTGATAGAGCTTATCCATAAGATCCTATCAGGTTTGATTTTCAGAGTCAAACTTCATCCCAGCAGTTATGTGATGTGCTGCTAGATATGCCACCAGTGTATTATTGCACCGCACATCAGATTTTCTAATAGAAATTCCAAAGAAAAATACTTAACCATATTGTCTGTTGTACTGGATGTATTACAGCACTCCTGCCATATTGGAAGGTCAGTCTGTTATAAGGGGAAGAACAATTTTAGCTCCTGAAGAACATGTGGGCAGATGCAATAATAATGATATTTGTAGCCAGTAATTTGAATGAAAGAATAATTTAGGTTTGAATGGGCCTTTCAGGCAGTATAGTCCATGCTCCTTCTCACAGCAGGTAATTTCCAAGTCAGAGAAAGGTGAGAAAAGAAGTTGATTAATATGGGAAAAGTCATAACAGTTAGATGCAATATGTACATTAGGGCTCTGATAACCTCATACAGCCCACATCTGTGGTCTACAGTGGGAGAAACGATCCTTTGGACTGGGTAAAGGTCTCTCCTGTTGGCAATTTCTCTTTTGAGCCACTAAGAGTGGCTGTACTGGATAAATGTACAGGACTGACATGTCAAAAGTAGCATCTGTGTATGTTGGGCCATCTCACCAAGATCTTCATACATATGGGGTTTTTTTCCATTAATTCATCAGGGCTGCAAAGAGGTCTGTAGAATTATGAGGAGGCTATTTGAACATCTTTAGTTGACCAAGTAATAATTGAATTTGTTTCTGTTAATGAGAACTGTTAATTCATTGTCTTCTATTAATGTAGGTGGAGAAGAATATAGATACTGGATCAAGGTTCTGAAAAATATTAATTGCTAATATTCTTTCTTTTTCAGTTTTCTGCTTGTGTTTGGTTGCTTGATTTTGTCCGTGTTTTCCACTATTCCTGAACACACAAAACTTGCCTCTGGCTGTCTCTTCATTTTGGTAAGTGAAACTTCTAAATACAAGACATCTTTACAAATACGATTATATACGCTCACATTCTCTCCTTCACCGTGGAATTCCTGAATGCTTTAAGAAACCATACTTTTCATCAGAATTATGACATACTAATATAGAAGATTCCACCATCTTATTCTTTAAAAACCAAGTCAGTGGTTTACAGAGTATGTAAGTGTTGTATTACATTTCTTTACTTGAGAACTGCTGTGTTTTATTACCGATACTTTATCTACTGCAGTTTGGTATTGACTGAAAAGGAACAACCTTTCATACTTCATAAGGTCTGTACTTATTAAAAGGCACTTAAAATAGGAAATTGTTTTATCTTAGATACCAATTTCCGGTAGCTGTTGGTAGATACTGATATTTTAGTGGCAGTTACAACAGTAGGATGTGGTACCTTCATTATTTTTTCATATTACATGATTTTGCATTCTAATTCTCTCTTTTTCCCTGAGCTACATGGCTTGAATCCCTAAAACCGCTTAGCATTTTTCGTGTATTGTATAGATGCTTTATTAATCTGCTTCTTGATGGGCTGTTTAGTTTTGCAAGTGATGGCCTGAGGATAAGTGATAGTGCTCATTAAAATATCATTGTATTCCTGGAGTTACTATGGTTATTTCAGTTCCATGCATGCAAAAGGCTGTGGCTTGTTAGTTAATGCCTGAGGTGAAGTAACTGTTGACAAATGCCAGCATATCAATTGTCATCACTGTATGTATCTGAAAGCACTGGTCTTTAGAACAGCTTCCCAATTAATTATAACATAAGCAGTCTGATAAACATAATTGCAGTGTGTGCTATGCCTCCAGAGCACAATGTACTACCATATCAGTATATCTGAATGAAATGACTGTAGTTAGCTAGGTGCAGAAGTGTGGCGTTCTGCTCCATCTGATCATACTGCTTCCTAGCAGGGCTCAATCAGGGAGAACCATGCTTAATGTGGCATTCTACTTCCCAGCCACATTATCCCTGTTTCTGGATAAAATGTCAGGTGGAATTAAACCAGCTGAAAGTGATGGGATTTAATTCTTTACTAATATCTACTTCCATTTCTTGCACAGTTGAGCAACACTTTGCAAATGGAAGTTTGTTTGAATGCTCTGTAACAGTGTTATTGCAATTATTACACCAATTGCAAAGATTTTCTGGTACATAAAACAGGAAAAATTGTTTTGTGTGAAAACACCCAATTTCTGATAGAAAGTAATTTTATGACAGGTAATTTGTTTCCCTCTGTACTTATGCAAATTGCTTGCAGAAAAGCCATTTGTTCTGACATAAAATATGCATTTCCCATGAGTCACATATTTGTTGGTTGTGCTGGTATGCTTACTGCCAGTTCCTCAGCTGGCTGATATGCATATTCCCTGTGGTTTGCTGTGGTTTTTTGTAGATTGCATGGGAGTTTGACCATGGAAGAGTTCTTTGAAGCTCTGGGTTTGCTCCCATGGACAGGTTGAGGAATGTGAGCTCCATTAGCCCATATCCCAGTCCTTGCAGAGTCCTTGTAGCAGTGCCCATCAACAGAGATAGGCTGCTCGGGACTTGAGAAAGGAAACTCTGTGAGGCTTCCTGCTTCCATGGTCTCAAAGATGGGCTTTGCTCATCTCAGCAATTCTGACTTAATGTTTTCTGCCATCCTTCCAACACAGAAACGACTGTAAGGAGGAAGAGCATGGATAGTTAATACTTGAAGCATCAAAGCTTTAGTAGCTTGGTCCAGCTTTCTGTGCTGTAGCCTCATGTGTTCAACAAACCCTTGGCAGGAATAAATCTAGTGATGACAAATTTTATGGCTCCTGCTGTGGGTCTCTAATGGAGAAAAATATAAACACAGCAAAGCATGAAATTCCAGAAGCAGGCTAAAACTGACTGGTTTATTCCAGTTTATTGGTATGTGATTTGCTCCTTCTCGGCATACTGAATCATTAACTGATATTAGTAATGCTATCAAAGCAAGTTATTGCAAACACAAAATAAGAAAATAATGCAATTCTGCCTTAACTCAGGAAGAATTACTTTGGCTGTGCCAACAAATAATTAGTCACTAGAGTTTCCACAACCTTTTACTTACAGTGATTCACACAATTCATACAAGTGTGTCGTTTAGTACAGACAGTTGTATTAACTGTCAGAGATCTGTTTTAATACCATTTTGCTTCGTGCTCGAGATGGAAGATGGGTGTTTATTTTCTAATGAAGTACAGTACAACAATCTGTAAAGCTGCCTGCTGGGTTTCTGTGAACTGTTTGCTTCACAGATTTATTCCAGATGGTACCCCCTAGAGCCATGTTAATTGGCTAAAAGTTAATGTAATGTTTCTTCAACTTAATACCTGAGCTGCTGCCTGCACCAGCTCCTGTGACTTTTGACATATTGCAGCTATTAGCAATTACATGGGAAGGTTAAAAGGGAAGTATAAATGAGGTAAGCAAACCTTTTTCTCCTTCCCACAAAGGCCAGAGGAGCCAAGAAGATTCTGCAGTCAGTCATTCCATGTATCTATCTATCTGTCTGTCTCCCTGAGCTTCATCTTAAAGGGGAGCAGAGAATACAGCCCCGAATCACTGCCTCTTAAATGCTCTCTCAGAAAAAATACAATGGAGTTCAATAGGTCTGCAATAGCTCTAAGTAAATAATTGTTTAGGAAAGAAGTATTAGCTGAGGGCTTCTGAGGGTCAGCAGTAGTTAATGGGCTCATCTGGACTGCAGAAAATCCCAAGCCCTGCTCTCTGGGCCAGCACAAAGCTGCCACACTGCGTCACGCTGCACCCAGCCAGGGCTTCATTTCTAGCATCTGAACAAGCACTGCTGGATTCCTAGGCACCTTCTGCTTATCAGGGAGCCTGTTGGGGAAAATGCACTCAATATTTGAGTTTTATGTTTAAAATGAAAGTCTTTCAGATATATGAGTATATGAATTGTTACTACATCAGTAATGAATTTGGTTAGGTTTGCTTTCAGGAATAATAAGCCTAACCAGATGGAGAGAGAGCATCAGATAAAACTCCTTGTACCTACAATTGTAATTATGCTTTAGCCTCATCTGTGCACATAACTTCTGACGTTCAAACTGCAGTAGTGATATATCCCAGACAGACAGTAGAAGAAAATCTACTTCAACATCAAAAAAAAAGCCACAAGCAGCTGAAGAATCCAACTAACACAGCAAGAAAATAATCTTTGGCGTATTGCTGATCTCCTGCAAGTACATTTCCTGGCACTTTATCAAATGGTAAACACAAGGGAAGTAAAACTTAGGCTGGGAAGGCAAAATCAAATCTTTTGGGGAAGGCAGCCAAGAAAAAAAATAACTGGAATCAGAGGGCATTCACTCTCATGACCAAACTTTCTGTATTTTAAGATCATTTTCAGCTAAAGCTATGCAAATAGCTTGTTCACTTCTCTTTGTTTGCTGCCTGTTCAAGAAAATGTGAGATGATCCATAGAGAGTTGGCAAATCAGAAGTCCAGATAGTCTTGTATCAGATTAGATGTTTCATTTGACCTGGCATTTACACATTTTTACTTCGAGCGTTTTAGAACTTTTGGCTTAAAGTAAAAAGCTGTAGAAAAGAATATCATTTTCATTTGAAGTGGCAAAGAATTCCATTTTTTCCATAACTTTCATGTTTAATCAAGACAGAGGAATCATAAAACTCGTGAATTTCTGTAGAATTGTTTTCATCAAATCTGTTTTGTCTTTTTCTTTGAAAAGGACTGGGATGGAAAACTACAAAAACTACAGTTCTACAAAATAAGGGCATCTGAAAATGTACTCTGGGAACATGTTCTTCAGTCAGTAATAACTGCCGGAAAGATAAAAGCAGTACAGAAAGATAGTGTACAGTAGGTGAAACTAGCTTCTGTGCTTACTGTGGTCACTTACATAGATCCAAAAAGAGAGTCTAGTGAGTGCTTCTAGCAATTAAGCTCTTCCTAAAATTTTTCTCTTCTTACATTACGCCATAAATGAAATGTAGAAAGAGGATGATTAAAAAACACAGCATATAGCTGCTCTGTAGCAGGCAAGTGTGTATTCAGTTATCTTTGGTCTAGGAGAGTGAATCCATCCACCAGAATATAATCATATAAATGATAGCTACAAAATTTTAAGGCTAGGCAGAACAGATTTTTAAAAAATGGTGGGTAGTGTTCATTTGGATCAGTTGTCCCACGACTTGAATCTTCTTGTGACAGTGGAACAAAGACCATGAGACATGAAGAGAGAACAGAAGAGATGATACTGTCAGCATTCCAAACCAATCAACAAACCTTTAAAACTAATATACACACACTGTAGGTAAGGTAAGACAGTAGAATAAAAATGATTTCATAACAAAGAAACACATCACATAGAAACTAAGAAGGTATCTGAAAAATCTGTTCTCAGCAGTGCTTAGGGTACACTGTAGATTTCTTATATATTCCTGTTCCTATGTAAGTGTCACTTAGCTTATCCTGTCCATTACGTTATATAGCCATGTGCATAAAGTCAGTAGAAAAGATGCTGGTACTAATAACAATCACTTTCTGACTCCTTTTGTTTCCTAGTACAGAGGACTAACATTGCTTCAAAGGCAGAGAATGCACTCCTAAGAAAGGACTGCCATTATTGCAGAAAGGGCCTTCTAGCCAGCCATTCAAGGGGGCACTTTCCCTAGGAGAACGCTCACAATTTGAGGATATGGAGATTGAGTGGAAAATGGGGAAGGATTAGAAGTTACTGATGAGGTGTCATGATTCAGATTAACAGGAGTATAATTCTTTGAGGAGAGAGAAGCACATCTCAGTTTAAACGGATCAACACAATTGTGCTAAAGAACCAAACCAACTGTCTAGCACTCCCTATAAGGACAACCAAGCATCATTCCTTGCACAGCCACTCTTCCATAGCATGTCTTCCTCCTATTTTTATCATTTAAGTGATAGTAGTATGACAGACAACTTATAGGTCATAAGTGTAGCATTTTGCATAGATGCAGATTTGCAGTAATAGTTTACGCTCTACTCGACAGTATTGAATAGGAGTTTGATAAGGATCCAAACTTATTATATGGATAGTGAGAACTATCTTGTTAAAACAGGCAACAAACAGGTACTGCAGATTGTAACAGTAAAAATGGATTGATATCAATGTCTAAATTCAAACTTTGAATTCAAAAATTCGGACCTGACCCTTGGTAGGGAAATATCAGCTTGCCAAATTGAAAGTACAGAGTCAGAAATAGTGCTTAAGGGAAAAAAATCTACAAAACATTATATTATCAAAGGAAAAAAAATGCTGAAAAAATGATGATATCACATCAGTGATATCAAAGGTGTTTGGAAACCTAGAAGTAACCCCACCATCTGAGCAACTTGCAGAAACAACTCAGCCCCTTCAGCACAGATGTGACAAAGCATGCCAACACATGTTGCTGCAGTCAAAATGTGAAGTTTCCTCAAGTGAGAGGAGAAATCTGATCACAAGATTTAGTTTAAGGACTTCACAATCTGTGGTATGAAATACAGACAGATATAAAAAAATTCTGTAGGGATCAGATGCAGATACATATAACAGGAGCATTAAGAATTTTTAAGTGTAGATGGTGGCAAATACTAAGAGACATACCCGAACTAAGTCCACTCCTGAGGACTCTGAACTGAGGGTGAGTTACAGTGATGAATTAGCAAAATAAGAACTGGTTGCTTTGAATTTAGAGGCTTTCATGGAATGCCTAAGGAAAGGATGTATGTCATGGACAGGATAATAATTCTGGTATCAAATCTGAAGCTGACAGGAATTGGCTGATTACACCAAATGTAGATATGATCACAGGAAATGAATGTCTCACAAAGATATATGTATATGTTTTTGAGAGGATGTGGAAGGATTTTGCTCTTCTCTTTTTCCAGAAGACCAAAATTCCATGAACTTGGAAAAACAGAGTGTAGGAAAAGCTGAAAAACGCTCCACGAATGGCAGTTGTAAAACTCAAAATGTGATATACTAGATTTAAAAGCTTAATTATTGGAGTCAAAAGAGGGGAGCAAGTCAACTTCTTCACTGAATCTAGAGAACTGAATATAAGTATTGTAAATGAAGACTCACACAAGTAATAGAAATGCTGACATGGCAGACGTGAATGACTTCAGTAAAGACCTGAGGCATAAGCAGCATTTTGAGAGCTTGAGTGAAGTACCTTCCCAGTCCTATTTGCCAAAATTTACCAGTTTTCATATAACACTTTCTTGAAATTACTTTCTGAGAGTATATGGTACTGGAAACATTTCCAACTACATCATCCCAGATGGCTAGAGGTCTCCCAGTAATCAAAGCATACATTGATATGCTCCTACAGAAGCTCTGTTGATGAGCTAAGGGAAACTTCAAGAAGAAATAAATAAGAATGCAGCAAATATCATTTGCTGAATCTCTAGGTTTTATCAAGTCCAAACATGCAAAGACGGAAGAATAAAAGAATATCCCACTCCCCTCCACTTTTCAGAACGCCAAATGTTACCAGTTAATTCACATACATGTGTTCAGCCATAACAACTAGTCTAAGCCCGTTGCATCAATACGAAATGAGCATGGATGCCAGAGCATAAAAGGATTCAAGGTCTGTGATTGCTCTGGCACCTTTCTACGTTTGTTCTGGACAGAGCTAAAGATATCAAATTCTTCACGAACATTTCAAAAGGGAGGTCTGGGATCTGTGTTGCTACAGAGATGTGCTTGAACGTCTGCCTGTAGCATGTGACATAATAAACATGACAGCAGCAGAAAAAAATGCATGAAAAAATCACAGAGGAGATGCAAAGGCCTGGGTACAGCTGTACAGCACTTCATTGTTTTGACCATGCAGATAATTTTATAACTAAAATGAGACCATTCACTGCTCATCGCTTGCTACAGTGGAAGAAAATGTAAACAAGCATAAGGTAGGATACAAAGATGATGGGAAAGTAGAGGATTTTTCTATAGTGTGAATTTTATTGTGTTGTCTCCATTGAGGAATTATCTCAGAATTGTAGTTGTACCTGGCATAAACAAATGACCTGGAGCAAAACAGTAAGTGTAAATCCTAAGGTATGGGAAAGCACGATATTTAGGGATGATGTTGTGTCTGGGGTAGAACAGGATAGACGGTGAAATCAACATTTGCTATTGCAGTTTTCCCTATCTGGAAAGGGGTTTTCAATAGTTGCCAGGGTCTTTCTGGAAGAAACACATCCTCCAAAAGCCAAAAGGAGCTTTGGGATAAGTTCGCTGATGCATGCACTTAGATGGTAAGCATGGTAACCTGCAGATGCTGTGTGGAGGGAAATTACTTTGGTAGTGGATCTTGGTGCTTCAAGGGCATTTGTTTCTGTGGCGTCCCAAGCTGTCCTGGGCTTTCTGTCCTTCCCCTGTGGATGTAAAGGAAGATTAGCACAGTTTCAGTACTAGAAATTTGGTCTGATATGGTAAACACTATAAGTAATCAAATGGCAGCTACTTTATTCCAGTGTGCATTTTTGCTGCCTGAGTTAAAGCTGTTTTTGCTTGACATAGAAATTCTGGGCTTTTTTTTTTGTTGTTGTAAATGAATAAGGAAACATGACTGATAGGTGCCATATCAGATAATAAACAAAAAGCTAAAAGGGAATTGGATAGCAGAAGTCTTATATAATGTGCAGCTAATTAAAACTAAGCATACACTCAGGTTTTAATATTATATCAATAGACTTGTAGCTGCATATTAAATTAAAAGGCACAGAATTGATTTCTTAATAATGCTCCATTAACATATAATCAGCATGGGAAATCTTAATCATAATTTGGAAAATCAGTGTTGTAAAAGTATCACATTCATTATAAAACTGATAATAGACCAAAACAAAAGGGCATATTTCACACTTACTGGGCATTGCTGGGAGCTGCACTGCAATCTCTGGTTATGATTTATATGCCAGACCAAGGGTCTGCTCTGGTTTATATTTTCATATTTATGGCAGCCTCTTCTACTGCTAAACTGCTGTTGGAGAGAATTAAAACATTTGTTAGTGTATCTACATGCATGTAAATATGCTTGTTAGCTTATTAGTTCAAAGATCATTCCTTCTAATGCTGAATCAATAATAATAATAATAATAGATTAATAGAATGGTTTATGTTGAAGGAGACCTTAAAGATCTTTTGGTTCCAATGATCTGGTTCAAATTACACCATTATTTTGAACAGTAACATGTGCATATATTCTTATCTGCTGAATTTAATCTGGAAAGTGGCCAGAGTAACAGGAGCATTCTGAGTCCTACCACAGCTTCTGCAGCACAGCTGTTTACAGCTCAAAACTTTCTCAGGTTTCACTGAAATGGAGTAGCACTGCACTGCCATCACCTCCCAACAGTGTCTATTAACGACAAGAGCCCAACTTGGGTGCTCAATGCTTTGAATCAGCTGAAGGTTTTTCTGCTTGAAAGGAGGGTGCAGAAGCTGAGGTGTTGTTGCTTTAATTGAATGAGAAAACATTCTCATCTTTTTTGAGTATGTATACTAAAGCATTGCTATTTGAATACTATCAACTATTCATCCTGTGTCACCATAAAGAAATTTCAGCAGCTGGTGACATTCTTAAAACAGTCAACAAATGAAAGGATGTGAAAATGTTTACTCTTCCTCTTTTCCCACTGATTTGGTGACACCTGATGTCCCTGTTGATGTGTTTTTAGGGAAGTGGGAACAGCAGCTCCTTAGCTGCTGTCGGATGACTTAATTCCTCCTATTCTTCCTGTTGTGTTGATTGAGAAGCTGCTGATTTACACCAGATGAGTATCTGCAGTGCAGCTAAACTACAGAGGTATTGTCTTCAGTATGGAAGCACTTGTAGCCTGATTAAAGCTCATTTCAGGATATTAATTTAATATGTTCAAATACATGTCCTAGGTTCCTGATAATGTCATTTATAGATCCTTTTCTCTGGTGACCTCAAGGCAGGCAGTCTGCAGCTCCATTATCCTATTTCAGCGGTCTTTGGAATACATAGTATCCCAATTTCCATACAAGAAGTATAATTAAAATAACAGCAGAGCTATTGTCTTGTGCATGGATGCCTTGTATCCAAACCTGGTTTATTTGTGTTTCAAAATAATGGGATCTTCCTATAAGAACTGCTCAGAGTGCTCAATTTTGGTCATTTTCTCATCATAGAAATGGCTCTAACTACATGAAATGATAGTCTGCCGTCCAGACACCTGATTTCAGCAGCAGGAGTGCATCAAATTATTTTAAGTTTTAATAAAGAATTATGTTAATGAACAAGAAAGCTATGATAAAAATCTTTTTTTGTTTTGTTTTGTTTTAATGTTACACTGAGGAAAATACTTATCATTAAAAACAATCTGAGAAGGATACTAATACAGACAATTTCAACAAATTGTCTTTGGTACTCTAATTAGATGGGCAAAATATAAGAAAATCAAAAGCACACACTGTAGCTACCTTGCATGAAGGTCCTGCAGGACCTTTTGCTAATAGAAACCTTGCTCTGGATGATCTCTTATTTTCCTTCCATTTCATAACTCTCATTGTTCCAGTGGCAAAGCAACCAAGGCACATGCAGATGTTAAAAAAAACCTCAGGGACACACTGGCATTTCTATTCCTTATGTAAAAAACAACTGAATATTTTAAGCCCAAATGTTTCAGCCTTGCTTCTTGCATATGCATAGCTCTTCATGACAAGAGAAGTTGTGCATGTAGAAACATTTCAGAATGAGATCAGTCTGGATGAACTGTGCTCTGAGTAGAAAAAAGGACTTTCCTCTTTCTGAAGTACCAGTGGATCTGCCATGCTGGTTTTAGAGGGAGACTAGCTGCGAGTGTAAATCAGCCAGGAAAGTTACAGCTGAAATCACTGTTGAGCAAGGACTGGAATGCATCTTGGAGTGGAAAGGATGACAGTAGATTTGACAAGGCCAAGGACAACAGTAAAGGCCAGGGGATCCTTGCTGTAACATCAGGGGAGGGTTAGGCTGTTTACCTGCACATCAGTTCAAATTCAGCCATGCTAAACTTGGAATGAAGCCAGATTTATCATCCATAAAAGATTTTTCCCATTCCAACGTAAAAGTTGTTATTATATATCTCTTAAGTGAACCAAAATTAATGATGTTCCATCATATAATACACAGGAAAAAGATACTTCAAATGTGTCATTTCTAGAGCAAGCCTGCAAGTCGTATTTGTTCAAATGATTTATTCCATCACATGCCTTTTTAATTACGCTCTGATTTAATGTTTCAATTGCTAAGAAACTAAAAGCAAGTTATTTAAAAGTCTAGATTTATGGTTAGAAGTCATTCTTTGGTTGTTTTTTGTTTTTTTAAAGAAAGGTCCTTTTTGGAATGCATCCTTCCAATTTTTGTCCATCACAAACCAGAAAGCTCATGACAGTACAGCTGCTGTAGAAAAAACTAATGTTATTCCCTGGCCTGAGTTAACCTTGACAGAGATTTGTCTTATATTGTGATTGATTTGCACTGATTACTGAAACATTACTTGTTTCTCAGTCGTGTGGGACTCTCTCTTTCTGGTTTCAACCTGAACCAATCCAAAACTGACCCATAAAAGTGCTGTGAAGAGTTTCTGTTTGAATGTGTTTACATTTTCTGGAAAATCCTTTTCCTGCATTCATGATGATGTTTTCCTTTTAAATTCAATTTTCTTCAAGGAAGTAGGAGTGGCTGGGATATAAAGACCATTCTGAAATATTACTATTTCAAAATGTGCAAAAAGAATTGCAAAATCCCATCTCCACCTTATTCAATGACTTTTCTGTTATTCAGCCTTATAATGTACTTTAAAACCTCCAGAAATTTGGTATGTGTAAGAAAGCCTGATGCAGAATTTTTTAAATCATCATTCCAGCTCACAGAGCCACGTTTAATATACATGAGCTCACTTACTGTAACTACAGCTGCTGTTTATAATGTTCCCTTAACTAACAGAAAGTTTAATTTTGAGAGTGTATCACTGTGCATAAGTTTGTAATGTTGCTAGAAATTGTAACTGTTTTTCCCATGGAGTGAACAAAGATTTCTGCCTCCAAGCAGAGACCAAGCAGTAAAAAAGACTCTCAAGCATGCTTTCAGCATACAACGACTCTGCTCATCTTTGCATAATTGAGTGTTGTAGCAAATAGTACTTGCTAATGGTAGTAAAGATGACAAATGCAAAGCTGCATAGCACTAATAGGAACCGGAATATTAAATTACCAAAAAATTAACACTTTTCAACTTCTTCCAGCAGTTTTATGATACTAATTTAATCGAAATGAAGCTATAGAATAGTCCTTTGTGCATCATTAAGCGCTCTCCATTCATGCCAGCTCCACAGTGGGGAGGCCTAGCAGGAATTTTGGGGTTTGGGATGTGATGGAGGACTCATTCCTGCCTGTGTGGATCAGCTCCCACACACAGCACTGCCTGCACAGGCTGAAGGATGCCTGTGACATCTCAGGGTGCTTACTTAGGGAGATGTTTCTTACACATCTGTACGCACAGTAATTTTCTAGGAAAACCAGTGAAATGAAACGGAATGTGACTTTAACAAGGAAAAGATTTTACTAGAAACAAAGAATGTTTCCTTTCTTCCTTCAGTATCTGTTACCCCTACCCCAAAGTGTAACTTCTCAGAAAATCAGATGTCAAATGGCATGGACACATGCTTTCAACCCTTGTAGATTCAGAGACATCATCTAACAATGTGTAAATCAGATTCAACAATTGACACTGTAAAAGTGGTAGTTAAACAACTAAAATGCATGTTCTTCCTTTTTCTTTTTTCAATTTGTCTTCTTTTTATTCTTGGCCCACACAATTTCATACAAGGCGATGATGCACCACGCGATAGGCAGCTGGTACAAAATACAGTTACTATATGGAAAACTTTTTCAGCTTTACACGTAATCTTTTCTAACGTACAACAGCTCAGTCATTGGAATTAAGCTGAAGTTTGCTAAAGATGAATAAAAAGCAAATCTTAAACAGTCACACTCATTTTTCCCTGTGTTATTTCCTTCCAAAAATATTAATAACACTTTCTTTAGCTGCATTTTAGCAAAGGGATCCCATTTTGCTTTTGTGATTTATGAATTCAGTATGGGATTCACAGAATTGGAAATGAAGACAATAATGAGGGCCTAAAAAATCTTCCAGTGCAATGCAGCTGTACAAGCTGCCATTTTAAGATGGAGTAATATGTTTTCAAATTGTTCTATGACATTGAGAAGCAAAAGCAAATTAAATTTAGAATATTTCAGTGTACTTCCATTAATCATAAACTTGTATATGACAAAATATTAATATTGTCATTAGTTCAGGTAAATTAGTGCCTGAGTTGATATATGTGATCTCTGTAGCCTTACTGGCTTCCAGAATTTTAGGATCTTACAGTCTAAAAATATCCAAACACTTTATTGAGGAAAAGACAATATTGGATCATCCCTACCCTTGTAGACATTCCTCTTTCTAATTTATTTACACTGTTTTCTCATTGCTTCCACAGCAGTCCTCATCCTGTAGGAATAACAAATTCTTTGGCTGAAGGGACAGCTTTCTCCTGAATGTAGAAACGCATTCGGCTGCCTAATAAAAAAACAGCTTTCATCCTCTTTGGGATGAACTGCTTAAGAACCTTCTTCAAGTATTTTTCTCCTTTTGGTTAGCACAAAAATTTTATCTTTTCAAAGCCTGTAACTTTGTTATGGTATTCCAAAATAATATCAGAATTAATAATTCTGAACCAGTATGTAGATATTATATCACTGCATGTTATTGACATTCAGATTTCCTTAAGATATAGAGCTGAATTATCCTCCAATCTATAATGCTAAAATTCTGTTAATCTCGCTGTTGTACAGATTTTTTTTTTTCCATTAACTTGTTGCTGCTATTGAGATGAACAGTATTGAAGAAGATTCCAACGTGAAAGAAATGCAGTCTAGGCAAAGAGGGAAATTCTTCTGGATGTTTCCAAAAACTTGTCCAGGGAAAATTATGCCTATCGTGAATATTTATTTGCTATCTTACAAACAGTTACGTACTCATTTTATATAATTACAGTTGCATGTATTAGCTTACTTCTGGGAACAAATGGATTCCCTAATTGCTTCTTCATCATCTCAGTCAGTTCACCTATCTACTGTTATTGTGGAGTACAATGAAGAAATCTTTACCACAACTTTCGGCCTTCAAAATAAGAACATGGGCATGGATAATATCTCGCTAGCTATGTGAACCACCTTTGGTTTGATCCTCAATTTCCAAAATTCTCTGGAAAATTTTGAGTTTACATTGCGTGTGTAGGGTGTAGCCCTTCTGTGTTTCATACTTAGTAGCTGATTTTAGCATGTTAGATTTGTATGCTTCTCAGGAAACTTTGGGGGCTGTGTTTCCAGCAACCATGATGAGGAGCAGGATCCCAAGATTGGTTTTGGGATCATCTGGTGATAAAGATGGATTGCTAGACATGTATGGTGTTTCTTAATGCTTCCATGTTGGCTATCTGTTAAACGTTTTTCTTATTTGTCTTTTCTAGGAATTTGTCATGATTGTTGTCTTTGGTTTGGAATTTATTATTCGTATTTGGTCTGCTGGATGCTGTTGTCGATACCGAGGATGGCAAGGAAGACTGCGCTTTGCCAGGAAACCATTCTGTGTAATAGGTGAGTGTTTATTTTAACATAAAAATGAAAACACTCCCTTCTATTTTGCTTCTAAATTGAAACCAATGGAATCAGGTAGTTTACAGTCACCAGGTATAAATCCAAAATAGCTGTGTGTCAACTGTCATCCACCCAAAGAATCTCTAGATATAAAATCAGAAGGTTCCTAATTACCAGTCAGCGTGTGTTTCTTATGTTCTCCAGAAGACATTTTCTTATGCATGTCATACACCTGGCCTGTGTATTGGAATGATGAAGGGCTGAGAGCTGATCTCACTGGAAACTGTGGGATTTGTGTGCATTTAATTGCCACAAATCTTTAGACATCTTTTATATGAATAGACACTATGCACATACGCATGTATGTTATGTGTCCTTTTCATTTAAAATTTTTGTAATTACAAATGCATAGATTTAATTGAATTTGAAAGCCTACCAAGAAACAAATATCAATCTGTCTTCTGACAACACTGCCAATTCTCCATTGCTGCTCTCTGCATAGGATATAGTATCTGCAGGTGTTCCAAGAGTCTCTTTTTCCCCTTTTGCTCTAGAAATTCTTTCTGTAAATGATGAATAGACTCACAACCAGTCAAATCCTTATTTTTAAATATAACCTGCATGAAATGAGTTTCCCAATAAAAGTAGAAATCACAAATGTTTAACTAATTTAATCTGATAGTTTATTGTTTTTCTAATTATATGGAGGCAATGCTTTTCACAGAACGCTTGTGGAACTTCAGGATCTGAGCTTCTTCTCAGCTTGTCTCTAAATATCTTTCCTCTCAACAACCTTTAATTTATCTGCTTTGTTCTATTCAGATAATAAGGAAGATGTGTCATTATCTTATCCAGGATCATTAGGTGCCAGGTCTCACACACTTGCCCCAACATCAAATGTGTCTTTCTTCACGAAAGCAGGAGCTTTAGAAATTGTATAGAGAGCAAGTTACTCTTTATAGTAGAGAGACATGAGAATGGAAGTGTTTTATAGCACTAAATGGAGGTGTTTTATATCACTAGAAGTCAGAATGTGCTGGAAGAGCAGTCCTCCTACAGGGGCCACCTGAAACCACCATGGGCTTCATAGCTTTGAAGAATAGCTGGAGCCAAATAAAGCAACAAAGCTCGATCCTTTGTAGCATGTGGATCAGAGTAGGAGATAGGAAAGGTAATCATTATTTAGGAAAGAAACATTTCAAAAGTATCAGGAGTGAGAGCTACTTAAGAAGAGAGTACTGAAATCTTACTGAGATAGGTCAGTAATAATTACATACTGTATCATGTAAATATCAAAAGAAGAGAGAGGAGACACTGGTTTGGTTAAAAGTTGTGGTGGGACCTTCTTCAGTGCATATGCACTGGAAAGGTGGGTTGAGCAGTGAATAAGCTGATAGACATAAGAAGTTCAGAAAGTAGCTGGAGAACCAATAAGAACTGAATGAGAATATGAGAAACAAGGGGAAAACAATTTTTATGGAAAAAAAGTCAACAGAACCAGAGTAGAACTAGGCCGCTAATGTATTGGGAGATCATAGAGAAATAGCAAAGGATGAGGATAATGAAATATAATGTCAGCATGTTCCTTTCTGTTTTCAACCTTTATTATCAATTTACAATACCACACCTTTACCATATTTCACATTAATTCAGTTACAAAAAATGCACAATAGAAACATGCAATGAAACCGTTAGTGGAGAAATGGAAATTGTAAGGGACTGAGCATTAATTGTGGCTATGTTAAGATTAATACTTAGCTCATTTAGATCTAAGCAAATCTATCCATTTTTCTTTGGTAGGAAAAAGGGATGAATAAACCTATGATCTCTGACAGTTCTGTTTTCAGAAGAAAGAATGGGGCTATTATTTTTAAATATCCTTGTGTACATCATTTATGAACTCATGGGAGTAAATGCTCATTTATATAATTTATTACTAAGGTTTTCCCCTCTGGACCCTGATACCGAGAGAGGCTGTAAGGATAGTTAAGACCTAATATTACTTCACTTTATATTTGATGTGGAAGGAGTTAATGTTCTAGAGAGTTTCCCAGACTTCTCTTTGTGATCTTGCTATCAACTTTCCCCTCTGTCTTTCCCAATTCCCTTGAAATATCTCATTCATACATCCGACGTTATCAGCTGATTAGTTAATACTTTAAGCAAAGTCCTTTAAAAAAGCCTTTAAATACTTTTTCTGAGAATGGTCCAAAAGGCACCAAGATAGGAATAGTCCCTTGCTACATGTGGTAGCAAGCAGCAGTCAGGTACTGATGGTCCTTTATGTTTTTGCTAATTACAAAGTCCATAGGAGATCAGCTCTGGTTGTGGTACAGTAGTGAGGCATATCTCATTATTTTGCAATCTGAATGCTCTGAGAAAGGGCCTCCCATAGCAGAGAAGAATAGTTTTATGAGTCAAACATTTTTTCCCAACTATTTTAATCTTCTGCAGAAAATTTACTTTAGTAAGGTAACTGCACCAAATATGTTCCTTGTTTTGCTGGGTTCTGGAAACATTTTTAGTTTATAACAGTATTTACTTAGCAATTGCTGTTTATCTCATAAATTTCTGCCTGTTACAACTTCTATTACATGTGGTTTAAGAGGAAGGTAGCTGTTCCTTATTGTACATAATATTTTTCTGTCTTCAGTTGCTCTTCCACTGTTGCTGTGTGTCTGTTATGGAAAAAAAATTCTTAAGTCCATCCATGTAGTTGGCAGGACTTGAGCACAGAATTTCAAAGCCTCAGCATTACACAAATTCTCAATATAAATTTGGTTTTTGAAACTCTCATTTCAGAATTTTTTTAAGAAACTTTAACTTAGCCCATGTCTAGTAATATAACATTTTTCCAGGACAACTACAATTACTGATAGTCTGACAAGCTGGTACAGCGTTGTATGTATTTCGGTTTTAGCCTGTTAGTAGTTTCCCCACAGCTGCTTCTATTTTACTTCTTGTCAAATTATAGCAGGATGGAAATGTCACAAGTTCACATTCTGTTGATGATGCAGAATGAGCGAATTCCCAACAGGAAGCTTAAGTTCATTATTTGTAATCATTAACTTCATGGCTGGCAAACCACATCTCAGAGCATTAGATGATAGCAGTGGCAATTGTACGTTACTGGAATCTATTTTTTGTTAATTAAAGTGGTAACGAGCCATCATATGGTACTTCTGGCAGATCTTTATAAACAAATCCATATCTGAAGTGTTGCAAGATCTGTTGAAACTTTAATTTATTTTAATTCAACGTCTTTGTGTCATGATGTGTTTTGTGCCTTGTCACCTTGGTATTTAGATACATAGTACTGTTTAAATGCAGCCAGATAGTAAATGTGCTGCTCATGATAAACAATATAAACAGTCCTTTTCTACTATAATTTGAACTTTAAATAACCCAGTGATGGTCTGTAATTAAGTATATGCTTGACCAAAGAGACACATTTCACATTGCATCTCATTGTAAATCCCAACCAGACCAAGTTCCAGCAGGAGCAAAGTTTTTCGTGGGGCATTCTCCCAACATCTGCTGCCAGCTCAATGCTGAACTTATCTCAGGAACACCCTGCCCTCTTCATTCTAGAAAACCTGCTCACAAAAGTAGTGTTTAGAGTGGAAACTGAGAAGTTCCTTGGATGCTTTCAGCAGCCATAATTATGTGCAATGAATAGTCACTCTTTATATTTTAAAACTAATATTTAATGGAATGTCCTCATATTTGACAATCCTTGCTGCTGAGTTCATGCTGAAATTTCCCTCTGGAATGTGTTAAAGAATTGAACAGCCTATATTTGTTAATTGACATGGGTCTTGATTTCACCGCTAGTATCGCTATCATATTATCTGGAGCAGAGAAGTGACCGACATGGATTGGGCAACCTGACTCAACTGTTTTTTTAGTATTTTTTTCTTTCCCTCTGAGGAGCTGTGGGGTAGTGACACATTCCATTTTCATGAGTCTCAGGGGCTGACATTTTTATATGAGTGCTGAGCATATTCTGTGCATCTGCTGAAGTGTCTGATGGCCAAAGAAATCAGTAAGACTAGTGAGTTGGTTTTGTTTTTTTTTTTAATTAAATGATTTTTCATTGAAAAAATACTGATTAACTGAAATCAAAATTATTTATATCAACTCCTCTTCCCTAAGGAAAACTATTTTATATTTAAGCTGGATCTTTTTATCATCAAAATAAGAAGGACCGTTTCTCCCAGTCATCTAGAGCAGCTAGTAATCCAGTTTCTGGATTCTAGATAAAGTATAGTTAAATGTTTGGGCATATTTGGAGCAGGAAATCATCTCTTAACCTTACTGAAGTTATCCAAACATCAGTAAGTAACAATTTTAGTCCAGAGAGTGACGGTGGTTTACCATGTCACCTGGTTGTGTCAATTGTACTCATTTTCTATGGAAGAAGTTCTAATTTTGCTTGTCCGAAGAACAGACATTTGTGAAAAGCGGATTCTGGTAGTGCAAATTAGAAGAGATCCACACCAGAATGGACGAAGTGAGTTAGAGCATGGGATTGTGAAGGACAGCAGTGAATCACAAAAGAAATACAAAATTATGATAAAGCTTGTGTGTTAAAAGCCAGAGACCTCTTACTATAAAGCGAGTATTGGTGATGTTAAAATTACTTCCTTAGAGGGCTGTTGAAAATATTTTCCCAAGTATTAGGTGGTTGTGTCCATTCCGAATAAGACTGACATAAGTTAGTACCTGAACTAGAACGTTCAATGATTCCTAATTCATTCATTTTTACTGGGAAAGTCTCCTGAGATCAATATCACATGATTAACACAATACACTAGTTTGTACACATTCATTCAGATTCTGTAAATTATTTGTGGAGTCTTTCAAATGATTTATGATCTCTCATATTTGAATCTCACAAAATCTACACATATAAGAATTCTGAATTATTATTATATATTATGTGTTATAAAATATTGTGTGTTATAAATACATATTATAGAACTTCCGGTGCCTCTTGTGAATCATAAGGCTTCAATGACTTGGAAAATTACAGTAAGTAGGAGTTCAGCAACTAACAGTGCAAGAAGGAGATAACATTTCCTTGTTTTAGACTTGTTATCTTCAATTTTGTTGGCATTTTTCAGGGACTGACTAGTTGCTACTAGAGATGCCCAGTCTATAAATATGTTTTCACTACTTTTCTTTATTTGATTTGAGGTATTCATGTGCTGCCTTACTAAGCTGAGTTCTCATCATACCAATAGACAAATTGCTCCAATTACCTTAGATATGTGTAAATGTTCCTCCAATCTAAAATTAAGTAATTGTTAATATAAGCATAGGTGTGAAATGTTAAGAGTCAGACATGATTCTACCAAAGCCACTTATCTGCCTGCCTCAGCATACGGAGTCTCAAGAACAGTAAAGTAGCTGATTTGTTTTTAAATTCCATCATTCATAGCATCTAAAAAACACATTTTTAAAAAAGTGAGAGAATAATATGTCAGAGCATAACTGACATCCAAGGAAATACTCATTTTTCTTGGCGTCTTTCCAGCTATCATGCTGTACATCAGCTGCTTTGGTAGTGTGACATTCTTTGCAACTCCCATCTGTGATCATTGTCAGCTCTTTCCCTTGACTCCTCTTTGAGAAGAATTGCACCTTCGGTGGCAATAAACGTTTTGCTTTTGTAACAGTGAGTTATGCTCTCCAAGCAGAAATTGGAATCATTTCATAACATTTCCGTAGAGGTTCATAAAGCATCCTATTAAAGTAGACATTAGCTATTTTGTACTTCTGCTCCTACCCTTTGCATTAGTATAGTATACTGCACTACCTTAGTACACATATAATTTCTTGATGAAATCACTAGCTTGCAATATCACCATATTTCAGACCTGTGTTATACAGGTGTCTCGCTCCAATTTTTAGGAGGGAGATGAGATTCTTTTAATATCTGTATACCTGGCATGAGATTAAGAAACAACGGTTCAAATGTTGGTCTGACCAGTTTATTATAAATCCCAATCAGGGAGATGGGGAAGGGAAGGAGTATGATAAAAAAGATAGGAAATAAGCTAGAATTGCATGAAGCAGGGATAGTCACCACCAGGATCCAGCAGCGGTCCCGTTCCATGCCGTTTTGAAGGTCCGAGGCAAAAGCTCATGGGGAGAGCAGCAGCAGCATGGCTGGCCTTGGGCAGCAAGCAGGTAGCAGGAAGAATCAGCAGGATAAACGCGGGAGGAAGCAGCAGTACTCAGGCAGCAGGACCAGGAGAGTCTGTCAGCATGCAGGCATTCCGTAGTGAGGGATCTGATAGCAGACACCTTTGTTCTTCTTCAGCATGCTGGTAGAGCGCAGAGCAAGTCCAGGAGGGAGAGAGGCAGGTCGTAAGGCTTCTCATGTCAGAAACCTCTTCTTCATGAGGAATTTGTTGCCAGAAAACCTCAACCTCATGGTTGTAGGTCCCCTTTTTATCCTTCTGCTTCTGCCATCATGGCATTCCTGGGCATTTGAGTAAAAGTCGTGTGCAGCACCTCCTGATATGGCCTTCTTCCTTGAGATAAGCTCCCACAAAAGACTGCTTCCTATCCATTAAGCTGTGGCTTATCTCTCTCTCTCGTTGCACCTGGCCTTGTCCATCTGTGTCCCTCAGACAAAGGATTTCTCAGCCCTTGCCCAGGCCTTGCTTGGACTTGTCCGTCTGTGTACCCAGCAAGCTTTGAAACAATGACGTAAAAGAATAATCTCTTACAACAGGATGTTCCAAAAGTAATGCCTCCTATTCATTTATATAGAAATTACAACGGTTGTTTATAAAGAGCACCAAAACACTATTAGATAGAACAAATTCTCAGCTACAAACACTATTTTTCTACAGTCACCACCACTAGCTATGCATTTTTGCCAGTGGCAAAAAAGAGCCTGCATGCCATGCTCATAAAAATCTGTTTGGTCATCTAGAATCTGGCTTGCCTTTCGTATCACTGTCACCACTGCTGAAACACACCACTTGCAGTTTCACTGTGCACACATCCATTGTTTGGTCTCCACAAATGTTCAGCAAGTGTCAGTGAAAGTCAGTGGGTGCCATTTTTAATGCATGGAGGAATTTAATTCCTCGTTGTTTCCTTTGTACGCACTTCCATGTCAGATGCCATGTTGGGTGTCTGCCTCTCTGCTGTCATCTGTCACATGACAATAAAATGTTACTGGTGGGAAAATTCAACCTCTACTGCCATACCACCAACATCCTCCTCTGAAGCCATGCACCAACATAATAGGTGGCATTACTTTCAGAGCAGCCCTCATATCAACAAGCTGATACTTATTTAGGGGTGCTGAAGCAGCATATGAACATAAATGTCAATGTTAATCCCTTGGCACGGTACATCAGACAACTGTCGCTTCATTTGAGCCACAATTAACTACTCCTGCAGGTGTTTGCTGAAAAAAAAAACAACCTTTCTCATATGATAACCCATCCTCACACTCTGAGCACTGATGATGAAATGTGAAGAAGTCTAAGGAGGATTATCTGCTTGGCATGTACTGAAGGAATCTTTCTAGAATAGTTTCAAAGCAGTATGAAAATAGGGAAACTTTAGTGACAAACCTTTGTGCACACTTTTGTTTGTTTTATATTCACCCTGCACCATACAGTAGTGGGCAATGTGCTTCTGTCTTACGTTTGCTGAATGACTTTCAGCCTCTTTGGTGCTTTCAGTTTGAGTTGCATTATCATTATTATTATTACTTTTTACCTACTTAATGTTTTGGCTTTATTGCTGCCTTTTGTGAAGACTGATCTATTTCTATTCAGGTCATCAGTGCAGGAGCCAGTGTGAGCTAAAAGAAGACTGTAGATACAGGCTTACAAATGCAAGTTTTGCCCAGTGTTACATTCAGAATAGTCAAATTGATTGCCAGATGTCTTCATCCAGCCTTGCAATAAGCTTATAAGCGATTAGAAGGCTTGAAGAATGTTGGTTTCCACAGATGTTTCCATTCTTTTATGTCCTTGTGGAGAGCTGTGTGTTGCCACCAGCGCTGCTAAGGGACTGGAAGCCTGATGGGCACAATAGTCCAGTGGGAATTACAACAGTCTCTTTAATGATTGTGCCTTGCATGGTTGCCCTCAAATTGCTGCTGAAAAAAAAATAAAATAACTTGTATACAGGAGGAAAAAATACAGGTTTTAAATTTCTCCTTTTTACAGCTGCTGTGTTAAATAGAGCAATTAGGAAGAATTTTACAATGTAACAGCATTGTTTCATTGTGTAACAGAGTTTAATATATCCCAAGTTTAATACAGTTATGTAGAAATATTTGCATAAGTCTAGAAAGCAAGTTGGGCATGTCCTGCACATGTTAATTTCCTCTCCTGTCAACCCACCCCTCAGCACCAGGATGCTGGAACATGAAGTCTCCTCTTAAAGATTACACTTTTTTTTACCTTTAAGATTTTGCTTAAACTCTCCAAAGTAAGGATTTTACATTTCCACTGGGAAATGACAGTGCTGTCTCAGGAGATCTAGGGAAGGTGTCCACTAGACCTATGTTAATTCAACACATCAGTTCCAAAACAGTGCAAGTGCTTATTACTGCCTGGCAGAACCATCTGTTCTCACCACAGAAAGAGGCAGCTCTGGATAGTGGCCCACTCATGCCACCTTGTCCTGGGGTCTGTGACACCCGGAGAGCAGCCATGGGGATAGAATGGCCACATGACCCAGGCCCACCTCTGTCATCTCATCCTGCTTCTGAGACCCACACTGGGAACTGCTTCTTTTCAGATGTGCCCAAGGGATTGCACTTACCCCAAACAAAGTGGCAGGTTGCAAAGACCATCAGATACAGTCCTGAGCTAGTCAGCAACCCCTTCCAGCCAGATGGGGGAATTTGAGAAAGCTGGAGCTAGTACTGTGCTTGTTCCTGCTTCTCTTCAGGATTATAGCACTTGTATTCTCCAAAAATAGTCTTGCTAGCACCATAGTCCTTCATGGGCTTCCCACCCACCAGTGTAGACAGCTTCGTTCCTGGAGATAAAGTGGCTGGAAAATGCAGTAAATTCTGTATTTATGGAAACTGAGAAGTTCCTGGAGGTATTCACTCTGCCTGTGCAGCCATGCAGGATGGCTGTGTAAGCTAGGAATGCAAGCTGTGATCAGTCAGAAGGGAGAGGTGCATGCTTCTGGAAGGGTCAGAAAAAACATCTCTTCCAGGTGACACAGAGGGGCCATCTTTCTACCTTCAGCATCTGCACTAGATAGTTCAGCTAGGTCCTGGGCATCTCCTGCTTCCCCCTCAGCAAAATGGAGAATAGATTCCTATATCCCTTTCTCTCTACCTAGACTTTTCCTCCTCCTCAGAGAACACTTATCTCCCCTGATGTTTTCAGCAACTTTACCTCTTAATTTTCCTTACCCGTTCCCAATTAATTTTTGTCTGTCTACTTTCACCTTCAGTTTCTGTTCCCATGGTTTTTGGCCTTTCCACTCCTGTATTGCTGCACTGGCTTTGCTTTAGATGCAACCTGGGAACATGCAAGGGTAGGTCCTGTACATTTCTTCCTGCCTTGTTGTGAGAGCCCAGTGTGCAGAGAGAGCGCTGCCTTCCTGCTGGCCTGGGCAAGGCAGAAGCCCAGATTGTTTTTTTTCTACATGTGAGCTGCTGCCAGTATCCCCTAAGCAGGTTGTTCATACTTGTTGCTCAATCACACGCTTATATGGGAATTTTTGAAAACCTAATTCCAGTAGTCCATGGTGAAACATCCAGTCCAATTAATTTTTTCTCGTTATTCTTTTATGTCCTATGGCAATGAATTTTACAGGTTAATTGCATGTTGTGTTGTTTCTTATCAGATATAAATTGTCTTTTGATCTCATTTTTATAAGGAAGGGTAAATAGGAGGCATCCACCAGGCCTTCTTGTCTTTTGCTAGTTTGCATACCTCTATCTGCCATCTCATACTTGTCTTCTGACTAACTGCTCCTGAATTATTTAGTCCTTTCTCACTGCACGTCTTGCCATGCCTGCAGTTATTTTGTGTTTTTCCTGCTTGTAACTATGCCCATCTTTTACAGTCTGACTTAATGAGGTGGTTATTTATCAGGCGTGTGTCTCACCACCCGTCCCACTCTTTCCCTCCAGAAGTTATTCAGTTTTTTCTTTCACAGCAGCAGCAGCCCTTTTCAGGAAGGCCTGCTACCGTGCAGGGGAAAGCCTGAGACGTAGTAGAGTAGCCAACACTGCTTTCCCAGTGTTTGTAGGGCATAATTTCTCTGGCATGAAGCAGTTACTGGGCAGAGCAAGTAAGGATTTATGGAAAGGAGCTGCATGTGTTACTTGTGGTTTGTGTCCTTGGTTGGATACAAACTGTGCTGGTGAACAACGCCAAAGATAGGATTTTAAATATCTTTCTGTCGTCCTGTCTTAAAGCCAAATAAAGCTCAGGGTGAATCATTGTTGCTTTCTTCCTTTTGGCAGATGCATATCAATAATTTTAGGATCAATTATTGGAGAAGGCTAATAAAGTATAAATCCATGAAAGGCTGGTAATTGAAGCTAATCTTAGCTTGCAGGAGGCCCTTGGTTTCTTAAGATTTATTGAGCCAGCTGTTAATAATATAAAGATGTTTGCTGAGGACTTATTCAGTCCACAGAAAGAGCGTGTACTCTACAGTGTTATGAACCTTAACTGGTAACTCTACAAAGGAGAAATGTGGGAACATTTGATGTCATTATTCCTATCTGGACTGAATCAAAAAATTAAATTTCAGTATTTAGAGTCATAGAATCACAGAATGGCCTGGGTTGAAAAGGACCACAATGATCATGTAGTTTCAACCCCCCTCTGCTGTGTACAGGGTCGCCAACCATCACACCAGGCTGCCCAGAGCCACATCCAGCCTGGCCTTGAATGCCTCCAGGGATGAGGCATCCACAACCTCCTTGGGCAACCTGTTCCAGTGCGTCACCACCCTCTGTGTGAAAAACTTCTTCCTAATATTTAACCTAAATCTCCCCTATCTTAATTTAAAACCATTCCCCCTTGTCCAATCATTATCCACCCCCATAAACAGTCCTTCCCCTTTCTGTTTTTACAATCCCTTCAAATATTGGAAGGCCACAGTGAGGTCTCTCTGAAGCTTTCTCTTCTCCAAGTTAAACAAGCCCAGTTCCCTCAGCCTTTCCTCACAGAGCGGTGCCCTCTGATCATCTTAGTGGTCCTTGTCTGGACTCATTGAGCTACTGTGATGCTTAACCCACTGAGAAGTATTTTGGCTCTCTATAACAGAAGATAAAATGACATTATTTATTATACATTTGTCATAATGGCTTGAAAATGTGTTACTTTTACACAGTAGCAGTGAGTGTATACTTTCAGCTTGTAGGCATCTTAATGAATAATATCACTTGATCCATGCTGGAGAATGAAGCTAGTTTCTTATTAGAAACCTTGATTTAAAATGTTAAAACAAAAATCTGACCCATCTTCCTCATTCTGGATCTTTATGAAAGAATATTTTGTATTTCTGTCAAAAAATAATCACATCCAGTACTGACTTTTAGAAAATATTCTTTTATATTTCGGAAATTTTTTTACCTACAGATGCCAAATTTGTATTTGGTTAGCTTTGCTAAAGAGTGACTTGGATTTGTTTCTATTTCATTTCCTTTTGTTTGGGAGTAACATATGACTACATTATATGGTAAAGGGTTTTACTCAAGGTGTAGCAAAGATAGACTAAGATGCATGTGAAGAAAGGGATTCACTGGTGCTGCTTGGGGTATTTGTATATAGAGAAAACTTGGGATAGTCTCCTCTCTGGTGTAGAAACAGTGCATGTTTCCTGTGGTTAAAGCAAGAAATCTTAAGGTAATCATTTTTATTTAGAATGGAATGAAGAAATACTTCAAATGGTGAGCCAGCTTTCAGATGTTTAGCAGCAGTTTTATAACAGGTTTGTTTTGTGTTTCTGCATTCCACTTCCCTTCTTATTTTCTGTTGATGCATATATAGAAACCTGGGCCACAACCTGAAATCATAGAATCATACATAGAGTATCCTGAGTTGGAAGTGACCCACAAGGATCAAGTCCAACTCCTGGCTCCACACTGCACCTGAGATTAACAGTTAAGAGTGCTTATTTTCCATGGCACTGAAAATGCATGAAATATTACTTATTTGTATTATACTGTTACACTTCATTTATATTATTTCATTATTATATAGATTTTACACATCATATAAATAACACCATGTGTTATTTTATACGCGTGTTGTAAATTCTAATGTAATTTATCACAAGTAATATCAATTCCTACTATTTTCTTTCAGCCACAAAATATAAGGTTACATACTGGAGAGCTGCTTGTCTAAACAGACACACTTTGGCTCTGTTAAATTAACTTGTATTCCAAAGAAGTGTCCGTATTTCCAGGAAGCCACTTTCATTTCACATTGAAATAATTTGCTTACTCATATGATTCCAGTACATTGCAAATGAAAAATAAAGATGAAGAGAAAGGTTCAAGACAATTAGTCTCTTTTGATCTTGGCTCTGGGGTAAGGCTCAGCTGATGAGTAAGAAAATCTGAGTTTGTACGCACAGATCAGCTTCAGTGCACTGCTTAGAGTTGAAGCTGGTGACTAATGTAGCCATAGTTGGAAGAAGAAAAAGATCAGTTGAGTAAAAGTTATTACTTCTGTTTTTCTTAAATTTCACTTCAGTGCCTAGAGAATATTGCACGTTTGTCTAACTTCTTAATTTTCTGTGTGCCGTTGCTATGAAGTCCTGTCTTCCTGTTTTTTTTACAGCAATAAAAATCAATTTTCACACTCATCTGTGTTTATCTCTGAAAAGGATCTTGGTAGACAAACCTATTTCATTTTCTTGCTTCTAAAAATACCAAGTAGTTTCACATCTTGAAAAACAATTACAACAGGAAGCAAAATCACCAACATGTTTTGCCAGCAAGGACAATTAAGACAGTTTCCATCCAGAGACTGTCATATATTTGAAAACCCAAAGACCTTTTGGCTGGAGTGACAACAACATCTGCAAAAATCAGCATCATCTATCCCAAGAATTTCCTGAAGATATCCTGCCAATTATTTTTACTAGTAGGTGACGATTAATCATAACCTGTCTGGTATCCAAGCAGAGAGATCTGGTCTCTGACCAGAAAAGAAAAGCCTATATTCAGACATTGCTGAAAGGAAATTCTGCCAGGATTCAATATATTAAGCACCATTATTTTTAGTGTATTCAAAACTCAAGCGTGTCTTGTATTGCTTGTTTTTTTGTTGTTGTTAGTGATGATGGTTAAGCTTTTTCATTTATTTGTTTGTTTGTTTGTTTGTTTGTTTCAAAGCTGAGATCTTGTTTCTGCAAATCTACTCAGGTTTTTGTGGGAAGTGCAGAACGGAGTTTCCTGCCCTCCCAAATTGCTCTAGAGATGTTCAGGCGATATAATTCAATGGATGACATCAAAATGATTTTTTATAGGCTTAAAAACAACATCGTATCATTTTTCAGAGGGCAAATTCAGGTAATTTAAGAAGACTGAATGTCTCCAGAATAGTCTTCAAAAATGCAGTTTGCAGATTTTGACAACCTTATACAAAATGAACATGGCTTTATCAATAAATAGTGCTGTTCCTTCCATTGAGACAATTAAAAAAATATGATAACATCCATCATTTCTCTTATTTTGCTATCAATTTCCTCTCTATTTGGAGATTTAATTCCGAATTCAATCCTAAAATTATTTTTCAATAAAGATTTTGCATCTTTTTAAGATAAAAATATTGAAAATTCTTGACTTCTGAGGTTAATATTTAGAGGAGGTCATTGGAAGTTCAACCCATATTAGGCCAGATTTTGTTGCTTTAACTATGTGAAATATCCCTCTGATTCTGTAGGAATGGGACTATTCACAAAGCAAAGGAACTGCCACCTGGCAAAAACATTGCATTTTGCCTCTTCACAAATTAACTATTGCTGTGTGCTCTAATGCTGGATTTTGTTCTTTGCCTTCTTGAACCAGTAGAGGGAAGTGGTTAATCCCTTGTTTGAAGCTAAAAGCATTTTTGTAGCCAGTTGAGATAACCTTTTCCATTCTGTGACCTTTCTCAACAGGTGCTCAATGAATAATGATACAATTGTTTTCCTCTCTGAATGCCCCTCTGTTTGGCATATTCAGAAGCCTGCCTTAAACTCTATGGATGTCTTATTTTTTAAGCAAACCTACAGGATCACAAAGTACACCAAGACTGGATATGTTACTGGCTTTGAAAAAGTCTGCTGTTCCTGTAGATGCGTTTGTATAAATTTAAGAATCTGGAAAAAACAAAAAACAAAAAACAAAAAACCCACATTATTTTCCTGTATTGCTGCAGGTGTAAATCATTAGGCTATATTTTAATTGCCTTAAGCAGCCAGTTGATAGAGATAGATCCCATTGAAAATATTTTTGTTATATTTCTGTAGTGTGGCATGCTGGAATATAGTGCTCCAGAATGTGTGTTGTGTTCATCGTGTGCCAAAGTGTCCAATTAAAATTCAAAGTACGTTTCTACATTGGTTAAATGATACTCTCAGGCCCCAGCCAACTAGCTGTGGAGATTGTTGCAGAAAAAAATTTGAAGGGAGTTCTGATAATAGCTATAAGCATGATGAAGCACTTGAAAGGATTGGTATATTTCTATGATTTCTATAATAATTATTTCTATGTGGGCGTTGTCGTAAATCTGGATTCAAACATATTTTAAACCCTTTGCAAGTGGGAATAATTGCTTACTGTGCTGCAGTATGCATATATGAGTGTAACCTGTACCGTTGTCACCATATGGAGTTGACTTCAAAACATGCTTGATGCTCTTAGTAGATTATAGAGCTCAGTGGCTACGTCACAGGATTAAATTGCTTTGTTATCATGAGTAACTTTGAAATTTAGGGTGATTTATTGTCCTGAGAATTACTGATGAGAAATGACCACTACAAGAGACCTCTCTAGCTCATAAATAGTAACTCTCGACCAAGAAAGTAAACCTTAGAAGGACATCCGAAGTGTAGCCTAAATATTATACACAGTTGCCACTGAATTTCCTCTGTGTGTTAATAAAGCTGAAGGCTACATAAACCACATTTTTGAGATATTCTACTTGTCCCTGCGTTTTTAGAGGCAGGTATGTCCTACTCCTGTCCTAGGTCAGTGCATCTCTGTTCTGTAGTGGGAACAGACACAGTAATTGACAACCATTGCAGTTTCTGCATATTCTTAACTAGTGCAAACTTGTGGCATTTTCTGCAAATTTGTAGCAAATATTTTTTGGAGATATAGTGATGATTCTGAAATGACTAAAAGCTGTTCATTTTCTATTCTGATAAAGACAGTGAAAAAATATTGCAGTGTCCATTTAATTTGTATTGGCTCAAATTGGTATATTTATTTAGAAGGAAAGGACATTCCAACCCATCAGTAGTAAATGCAGACAAAGTATTAAGTGCAGAAAAAGCTGACACTATCTTTTTATTACATTATACTTTGAAGAAGATGCAAGAAAAAGGAGAAATTGCAGGTTTGTGTAGTAGTTTGAGTGTGTATATGAGCTATGAGTAGGTGAGGAGTGCTCATTAATTACATTTTCCATGTTAATTGCAGGGGAGTTGGACTGAATGACCTTTAAAGGTCCCTTCCAACTCAAGTGATTGTATACTTCTATGATTTCCTAACACCATCCTAATCTCATTCCTGTAACTTTAGAGATTGTCCTGATGGTATATGAATCATAGAATGCAGATTAGTTTGGGTTGGAAGGGACCTTAAAGATTATCTAGTTCTGTCCCCCCCCCCCTACTATGGGCAGGTTGCTCAACACCCCATCCAGCCTGGCCTTGAGTGCCTCCGGGGAGGGGGCATTCACAGCCTCACTGGGTAACCTGTTCCAGTGTCTCACCACCCTCACAGTAAAGAATTTCTTCCTAATATCTAATCTAATTCTCTTCCCTGAAGAGGAAACCCTCTTCCAGTTTAAAACCATTTCCCTTTGTCCTGTCACCACATGCCCTTGTAAAATGTTCCTACCCAGCTTCCCTGTAGGTCCCCTTGAGGTACTGGAAGGCTGTTATAGGGTCTCCCTAGAGCCTTCTCTTCTCCAGGCTGAAAAGCCCCCAATCTCTCAGCTTTTCCTTGGAGGGGAGGTGCTCCAGCCCTCTGATCACCTTCATGGCCCTCCTGCTCCAATAGCTCCATGTCCTTCTTGAACTGGAGGCCCCAGAACTGAATGCGGTACTCCAGTTGTGGTCTCACGAGAGCAGAGTAGAGGGGCAGAATCACCTCCCTCGATCTGCTGGTCACATTTCTCTTAATGCAACCCAGGATACAGTTGGCCTTCTGAGCTGCAAGTGCACACTGCCAGCCCATGTTAAATCTTTCATTAACCAACACTCCAAATCCTTCTCCTCAGGGCTGCTCTCAAGCCATATTAAGGCTTTGGGATGTTTTAGTAAGGTTTCCATGCTCACCCTTTTATCTGTTCCCATCAAATTTTTTAACTGGTGCTGTAAAATTTTAAAGCACACAATAAGCTCATAGTAGGGAAATTGTATTGGAAAAGCCATGACAAATAAAACAGCCCATTATGATTATTTGTGAGGCCTCTTTTTATAATTAGGAGTCTCTCGGTCAGTCCATGACCACAGGAAGTACTTCCTCTGTGAAGTGAGGAGCTCAGATTGGCGCATCCTCCATGAGCTACTGCTGAATTTCATGTTCTTACGTTACTGGGCTTTGGTCACTCCTCTTTACTTAATGTCACTATTTTAATGAGATTGGACAATATAAAAATGTAATATGTTGTATGCATCATTCTAGGTTCATCAGTTTTCTTTTTTTCTGGGCCCATCAGGTGTTAACATAGTGACTTTTACCAAGTCACTATTAACAAAGCTTCTATGTAATCTTGGGAATTTTGAGCAGTACTGTTTGAAAGGTCTGAAATGAAAGAATACTTTGCATGAAATTTAATTTGAAATCAAGTGTTCAAAACTGAACACTGCAAAAGTTGCCAGGAAGATCCAGAATCTCAGACTGGAGTTAATGAGGGAGGATGCTGTCTGCAAAGATAGTTATTTAAGAGATATCTCTAAATATTGAATAAAATCTACCTCATAGCTGAGGAGATGCTTAAAATTTTGAAAGATCCCAAAATATTAGCTTGAAATAAATCAAAGAAATAAGTGTGCTTCAGGAAAGAACATCTGTCTTCTAGTAAGTCATGACAGGGATGTTTGGAACTATATTTATTCATATATTTACTCATGTATTCATTCACATTCCAATGTTTCCTGGTGCTTTACAGCAAGATAGGGTGAATCTTTAGTCCCAGTTCAGTTAATCAAAATACTTCTATTTACTTCTATAAAATTAAGATTTTGCCCATAATTCACTTTCTGGCTTTTTTTTTTAGTTCCTGATTTTCCAGTTTTGTCCCTAAAAAATAAGAGGAAAATATTGATAGAATTTTCTTAAAGCCTTCTTAAAATATAGAAATACCATGGAGATTTTACCCATAAGCCAGAGGAAATGACACTTGAGCTATGCTGGATAAAAATGTCATCGGGAAAGAATCATATTCAACTTTTAATTTTCCAGTACAGGTGTGCTTAGATAAGAAAGCAATTTTAACGTATTCAGAAGTGACTTTAAACTTTTGCAACTTTTTGTTTGGACTCTGTTTTCATTCCAGGAGAGGTTTATTTTGATTTATCTTACACCTGTTCCTGGCAAGGGACACTACACTGAAATAATCTGCTTGCCTGCCTCCGAGGAAACAGAGCCAGGGAAGGCTGCCTTTGGAAATGGACACACTCTTTCCTTCCCAGCCTAAGGAGGTTTTTTGGAGGAGGAGTGTATTGTGAAGAGGTGAAGAAAATGAGAAAGGTGTGAAAGAAACACCAGTAGACTGGGAAGGCTCTCTTCCCTCCAACTGTTTTTAAGCATGTGTCCAAGCATTTTCTTCTCACCCACTCCCTTGTGCCTTCCTCACCACTTTGCCTCTCTTCCTCTCTGCTCTCCATCTTGAAAGGTCTATATGAGTTGGTAATTCCTTTGGACCAATACTAAAGAGAGGGAGAATGAGCTATGCTGCTGTTGGCTTCTTCATCTCACATGA